>NC_137109.1:3531703-3636703 GCF_949357685.1 Gobio gobio
GAACACTTTTATAGTGCTTTCAAAAAAGTTAAATATTTGACCAATTATGGACCGAAGACTGAAAGTGCACATATAGGCCCTGTCCCAAATGCCACACTTCATGTGCACTTTCGGTCTTGTGGAAAATGGCCGCCGCGTGCGCGTCACATGACCTTGAGTGGGGTCCTTCAACTAATTAAAGTCACACTGTATTGCCCGATATAATATCAGGATATAGTGTCGCACCGGAGGACATGGTTCCTACGCTTCCTACGCTTTTAAAAATATTTGGATTTAAAAAAAATTTTTTGTCATTTGCTAAAATAGACATTTGTAAAATTATGCCTGAGCTGTTTAATAACATGTGTATGCTTTTCTTTTTAATTGATAAAGGTTGTAATTAATTGAACATGCTTGAGACGGACAATTCTGAGGTTTGGCTAAACAATCTAGACAATGAAATAACCATTTACTGCATTTTAAATGATGACTATACTAATCATGTTTATGTTGTGTGACAGCATGTCACGTCAATAACCCATGTATTGTTCAAGTATAAAATTCCAACGTTTCCAATTTTAGCAATTGATTTATCATTTTACTACGCATCAAATCTTCAGCCTCATGTGATGATGATCAGCTGATGTCTAAACAGAAACAGTTGCTCGGTTTTAAAGTGTAAAATACTAAATCAACTAAATTTAATTTTGACAGTGTAGCTGAATAATTGAATAACCGATGACAGAATCCCAGTAATATCGATTAATCTGAAAGGTAAAATGATTGTATGACTTAAGTACAGGCATATGAATATTAGCCCACATTTCAGTTGAAGATATGTTATAATACACTCTCAGAAAAATAGGTACAAAAGCGGTCACTGGGCGTTACCTTTTAAAAGGTACACTTTTGTTCCTTTTTAGGTATAATATGGACCTTTAAGGTATCAATATGTTTCAAAAATGACCTTTTGAAAAGGTACCGCCCAGTGACAGCTTTTGTACCTTTTTTTCTGAGAGCGTATCAACACTGAATGCAAATTAAATGATTTCACTCACAACTAACCTAAAGGATAATGAAAGTGAATATCCTACTTCATGCAAATACTGAATAATAACCCTATAAATTACAATAAGTGTTCAATTTAATAACAATAAAACACAACATTCTGTGCCAGGTCTTACCCCAAGGGTTTAATTTGATCTCTTTACTTCAAAATAAAAAGTATAACTTTTACTCCACAAATCTAAAAACATGAACGAGTCCACACATCCCTCATTAAAGGTGCAGTGTGTAAGTTTTAGCAGCATCTAGTGGTGAGGTTGTGAATTGCACCCCCCACCGCTCACCCCTCCCTGTCGGAGCACATAGAGAAGCTACGGTGGCCCACACAGGACAAAGATATGGTCGTCTGAGACAGCAGAGAGTAGCTAGCGCTCTGAAGAGAAGCGTTTGGATTAAATTATTCATAGCGATTTCAGTCAGGAGTACTTTCTGAAAATATATAAAAGCAATGGATCATATTGAACTTTTTATTGGTTGAGTAATGATGAAATTGGTTATGTAAGCTTTTATTAAATAATGTATCATTGGTTGGTTTTGGTCTCACTCTGTCTGAAGACTGAGTGAACACAACACTTCTTCCGATGTCTTGTGTTAAGAATAATTTAAATATTGCTTAAACTTCTTGACATAACAAATATCTGCTGCGCTGCTGACCTTGATGCACTGAAATTGCAACTGTATATCTTATAACTTATATTTTAAAATGTTGTACCAGTACCAGCTGTTTAAAATATATTACTCTGGCAGGTTCATCTATGAGGTACATATTACAACAAGTGGAAATGTGAAAAAAGATTGCAGGTAATTATGTTTTTAATTTTTTTTATTTACATAATTGAGTAAAGCCACTAGGAATGAACTACAACCTTTGGAACGGGAAAAAACCTTTTGGTGAATTTTTCAGATAATTATTTTCATTAGGTTTTGCATATGGATATTATTTAGACATGATCAAATACAATAGTACGGTGGCCCAGTAGTGCACAACACAACGAAATATAAAAAGCAAACATAAGTTCACAACACAACGAAAAAGCCACAACACAAATAAATCAAGCCACAACACAACGGAAACAAGTCACAACACAAATAAATCAAGCCACAACACAACGGAAACAAGTCACAACACAAATAAATCAAGCCACAACACAACGGAAACAAGTCACAACACAAATAAATCAAGCCACAACACAACGGAAACAAGTCACAACACAAATAAATCAAGCCACAACACAACGGAAACAAGCCACAACACAACGAAATCAAGCCTCAACACAACGAAAAAGCCACAACACAACGAAAAAGCCACAACACAAATAAATCAAGCCACAACACAACGGAAACAAGTCACAACACAACGAAAAAGCCACAACACAAATAAATCAAGCCACAACACAACGGAAACAAGTCACAACACAAAGAAATCAAGCCACAACACAACGGAAACAAGCCACAACACAACGAAATCAAGCCTCAACACAACGAAAAAGCCACAACACAAATAAATCAAGCCACAACACAACGGAAACAAGCCACAACACAACGAAAAAGCCACAACACAAATAAATCAAGCCACAACACAACGGAAACAAGTCACAACACAACGGAAACAAGCCACAACACAACGAAATCAAGCCTCAACACAACGAAAAAGCCACAACACAACGAAATCAAGCCACAGCACAACGAAATCAAGCCACAGCACAATTAAAGAAATCAAGCCACAACACAACGAAAAAGCCACAACACAACGAAATCAAGCCACAACACAACGAAAAAGCCACAACACAACGAAATCAAGCCACAACACAACGAAAAAGCCACAACACAACGAAATCAAGCCACAACACAACTAAATCAAGCCACAACACAACAAAATCAAGCCTCAACACAACGAAAAAGCCACAACACAACGAAAAAGCTACAACACAACGAAACCAAGCCACAGCACAACGAAATCAAGCCACAGCACAACGAAATCAAGCCACAACACAACGAAATCAAGCCACAACACAACGAAATCAAGCCACAACACAACGAAAAAGCCGCAACACAACGAAAAAGCCACAACACAAATAAATCAAGCCTCAACACAACGAAATCAAGCCACAACACAACGAAAAAGCCACAACACAACGAAATCAAGCCACAACACAACTAAATCAAGCCACAACACAACAAAATCAAGCCTCAACACAACGAAAAAGCCACAACACAACGAAAAAGCTACAACACAACGAAACCAAGCCACAGCACAACGAAATCAAGCCACAGCACAACGAAATCAAGCCACAACACAACGAAATCAAGCCACAACACAACGAAAAAGCCGCAACACAACGAAAAAGCCACAACACAAATAAATCAAGCCACAACACAACGGAAACAAGTCACAACACAACGAAAAAGCCACAACACAAATAAATCAAGCCACAACACAACGGAAACAAGTCACAACACAAAGAAATCAAGCCACAACACAACGGAAACAAGCCACAACACAACGAAATCAAGCCTCAACACAACGAAAAAGCCACAACACAACGAAAAAGCCACAACACAAATAAATCAAGCCACAACACAACGGAAACAAGTCACAACACAACGAAAAAGCCACAACACAAATAAATCAAGCCACAACACAACGGAAACAAGTCACAACACAAAGAAATCAAGCCACAACACAACGGAAACAAGCCACAACACAACGAAATCAAGCCTCAACACAACGAAAAAGCCACAACACAAATAAATCAAGCCACAACACAACGGAAACAAGTCACAACACAACGAAAAAGCCACAACACAAATAAATCAAGCCACAACACAACGGAAACAAGTCACAACACAAAGAAATCAAGCCACAACACAACGGAAACAAGCCACAACACAACGAAATCAAGCCTCAACACAACGAAAAAGCCACAACACAAATAAATCAAGCCACAACACAACGGAAACAAGCCACAACACAACGAAAAAGCCACAACACAAATAAATCAAGCCACAACACAACGGAAACAAGCCACAACACAACGGAAACAAGCCACAACACAACGGAAACAAGCCACAACACAACGAAATCAAGCCTCAACACAACGAAAAAGCCACAACACAACGAAATCAAGCCACAGCACAACGAAATCAAGCCACAGCACAATTAAAGAAATCAAGCCACAACACAACGAAAAAGCCACAACACAACGAAATCAAGCCACAACACAACGAAAAAGCCACAACACAACGAAATCAAGCCACAACACAACGAAAAAGCCACAACACAACGAAATCAAGCCACAACACAACTAAATCAAGCCACAACACAACGAAATCAAGCCTCAACACAACGAAAAAGCCACAACACAACGAAAAAGCTACAACACAACGAAACCAAGCCACAGCACAACGAAATCAAGCCACAGCACAACGAAATCAAGCCACAACACAACGAAATCAAGCCACAACACAACGAAATCAAGCCTCAACACAACGAAAAAGCCGCAACACAACGAAATCAAGCCACAACACAACGAAAAAGCTGCAACACAACGAAATCAAGCCACAACACAACGAAAAAGCCGCAACACAACGAAATCAAGCGACAACACAACGGAAATGCTCCCAACCACTCAGGGGCACTCGGAGCGATGTAAAGTTGCCACTGTTCTATAGAGTCGGCAATCTTACAAAGAAATCAATCAATACCACAATTAGTTTTAATAGTATGTAGGCTAACCATTGTTTATCGATATGAAATATTAATTTAAAATCACCTACATACATTATAGCTGAATGCTTTGACCCGATACCACGGCGCTGAGGGAACGTCTGCCAATTCCACCAATTGGTTGAAACGTATAATTTGTATGAATTAAAATTGCTTTTAACATTTAAAAACAGACATGTTAAAATTCCACAGCTTGATTGTATTGGTAAAACTGACTTAATAATGCACAACACAACATTGGAATTTGAACATTTTAAAAAAGTGAATTTAATTCATACAAATTATATGTTTCAACTTGGTGGAATTGGCAGACGCTCCCTTAGCGCCGTGGCAGCGGGTCAAAGCGTTCTCGAGTATAAATATGCAGCTATTATGCACGCAGCTGATTTTGAATTGATATTTCATGTCGATATACAACTGCACACTTAAAACTGATCGTAGTGTTTAAATATTTGTAAAATTGGCGAATCTATCTATAGAACAATGCAAGGAAAACGAACTTTACCCCACTCCGAGAGTCACCTGGTCGGGAGCATTTCCGTTGTGTTCTGGCTATTTCGTTGTGTTGAGGATTTTTCGTTGTGTTGTGGCTGTATTTTGTTGTGTTGTGAACTTATGTATGCTTTTTAAATTCCGTTGTGTTGTGGATTTTTCGTTGTGTTGTGGCTTTATTTTGTTGTGTTGTGAACTTATGTATGCTTTTTAAATTCTGTTGTGTTGTGCACTACTGGGCCACCGTACAATAGACTGTGAAAAATGAATAGACATTTTGTATTTTTTATTTTGTTTTGTTCATTTAGCCATTAAGTGCCATAAAGGTCGAAGCTCGTACCTTTTCGATGAAGGAAAACATTAAAAAATTTCAAAACGTCATATTTTTCTTTCTAAAATCATCCGATTACTTAGGAATGGAGAAAGTGCAACTGTTCTTGAGCGAAAAAGCCCCGCCTTCTAAATTAAAGAGCCAATCGTTGATTAGTAAAGTCATCGCGGCACTGCAGCTGCCGTTAGAAGCTCCGGTTGCTATAGAAACAGGTAGTGTTTTAAAACGCGCATTAGCTTCATCCAGGCTGAAAAAATACAGGTTTTTGAGATGATTCAAGCGTTTAAAAAACACATTTATGAGTCAGTTGTTGTCAGATTTCATTGGTGATTTCAAATATGAAATTTAATCTTAAGACTGGAGAACAATTTTGGATAATTTGATGTTTCCCCATTCAAAGAGATCCCTGACTTGTCTTAAAGAGACTTATTTAAAGGTCCAAAACCCTTTTTTTAATACATATATACATAAAACGATTCTTCTAGAACGTATGTATTTTTATTATAACCCACGTTAACATCGTGTAAGGGTATAGTGTTAGTAGTGTATAAAATAGTGTTAGTGTTATGGTGGGCTCCACGTAGCTCGGGTGTGTGTGTATGGTCTCCCGGAAGTGTCGTCACGGCCATGACCTTCCTCTCCTTAGGCACGTACAGTGACAGTCATGTGGACGAGGCGATGAATGATCGAGACATGATGGAGTAGAGAAATCACCTCGGGCCACGACACGGTTTACTCTGGTAAGTGCTCGTTCATGTCAATGATGTTGTGGTGTCACGAGCTGTTTTAATCGGCTGCTTCATTCAGAAAGAGAGGAAACATGCGCTAGCCGCGAGCTAGCCTTCAGATGGACTACATTACCACTACTCCAATGAGGAACAGCACTGCTACTCCTAATAATATAATATTAGTCGCTTTCATAGCCGTTCATGTGTCCTTTAAAGCGTGTAATTCTGTGGCTGTGTGTGTTTTAGGCACATCTCTGAACTCTAAACACTCCTAAACAGCGTTTTTGTGCGTCACAATCTAGTATCTTTCTACAATTCTGGACACTTTTAGCATTAAAACTAATTCTGGGAAGATTTATATATGCACGTTGAACAGAAATCTGGTTATAACTGTGAAACAACATCCAAAGATGAAGAAAAAATGCATCTGGTAATTTTATTAGGCTACATTTCATACTCATAAAAGTAAAATAAATAAGTCTAAACCTTGTCTTTGTGGCAGATTTTTGAAGAGTTTGAATATTTCTCAAGTACTAATTATTGATTTATGTGTTTGTTCTTTACTTCTATTCAAAGCAATAATATTGTATACCTTTTATTTACTTTTTATGTATTGTAAACCCATTATCTTTGATCTTTTTGGGATGTCTTGTAATAGTTGTAAATGTTTAGTGTGTAATAATATGATTCTGGCCCTCGACTGTAGATGGTTGATTTGACCAGTGTAACTCAGATCTAGATGAGCTGGTTTCAGCACAGCTTCTGTGGGCATTAGAGGAGCTTCTCGCTCAGAGGAGATGGTATTGTTCCTCAGTCAGCTGATGTGTGGAGGAGGAACACACACTCATTTATCTTCTAGATGAGCTAGTCTGCTTTAGTTCTGCTGTGTGTGTGTGTGTGTTCCAGGTTGAGCGGGAACAATGGTGAAGTACTTCAGCTGTACTGGTTTCCTGAAGAGCTCGTGGGACCAAGTGTTTCTGGCGTTCTGGCAGAGATATCCCAACCCTTACAGGTGCTGGACACACTCACCTACACTACAACGAAACACACACACATGAACACATACACGCACATTTTCTATTTGTATTTCTTTCTTTCCAAAAAAAATGTGTATTATGTTTTTGTTTATACCATGGTCTGTCTGAATACTGGATTCTGATTGGCTGGAAGGTGTGTAATAAGTGGAACAATTGACGATGGGCTGTTGAAATATTAGAAAAATAATGCACACATGTCACACACATACACGACTCTGTCACACACACACACACACACACGTTTGTTTTTGTGAAATGTGAGGACATTCCATAGGCGTAATGGTTTTTATACCGTACAAACCGTATTTTCTATCCCCTTACACTGCCCCTAAACCTACACACACACACACACACACACACACACACACACACACACACACACACACACACACACACACACACACACACACACACACACACACACACACACTGCCCCTGCCCCTAAACCTACCCAACACACACACACACACACACACACACACTGCCCCTGCCCCTAAACCTACCCATCACACACACACACACACACACACTGCCCCTGCCCCTAAACCTACCCATCACACACACACACACACACACACACACACACACACACACACACACACACACACACTGCCCCTGCCCCTAAACCTACCCATCACACACACACACACACACACACACACACACACACACACACACTGCCCCTGCCCCTAAACCTACCCATCACACACACACACACACACACACACACACACACACTGCCCCCGCCCCTAAACCTACCCATCTCACACACACACACACACACACATCTCTCTCACACACGCACGTTTCTTTCACACACGTCTCACACACGCACACACACCTCTGTCACACACACACACACGTCTCTCTCACACACACTCACACACACACACACACACACACACACACACACACACACACGTCTCTGTCACACACACGTGTCTCTCTCACACACACATACACACACACGTCTCTCTCACACACACACACACACACACACACACACACACACGTCTCTCTCACACACACACACACACACACACACACGTCTCTCTCACACACACTCACACACACACACACACACACACACACACGTCTCTGTCACACACACGTGTCTCTCACACACACACACACACACACACACACACACGTCACACACACACACACGTCTCACACACACACACACACACACACACACGTCTCTCTCACACACACACACACACGTCTCTCTCACACACACACACACACACACACACACACACACACGTCTCTCTCACACACACACACACACACACACACACACACACACACACACACACACACACACACACACACACACGTCTCTCTCACACACACACACACACACACACACACACGTCTCTCACACACACACACACACACACACACACACACACGTCTCTCTCACACACACACACACACACACACACACACACACACACGTCTCTCTCACACACACACACACACACACACACACACACGTCTCTCTCACACACACACACACACACACACACGTCTCTCTCACACACACACACACACACACACACACGTCTCTCTCACACACACACACACACACACACACACACACGTCTCTCTCACACACACACACACACACACACACACGTCTCTCTCACACACACACACACACACACACACACACACACACACGTCTCTCTCACACACACACACACACACACACACACACACACACACACACACACACACACGTCTCTCTCACACACACACACACACACACACACACACGTCTCTCTCACACACACACACACACACACACACACGTCTCTCTCACACACACACACACACACACACACACGTCTCTCTCACACACACACACACACACACACACGTCTCTCTCACACACACACACACACACACACACGTCTCTGTCACACACACACGTCTCTGTCACACACACACACACACACACACGTCTCTCTCACACACACACGTCTCTGTCACACACACACACACACACACACGTCTCTCTCACGCAAACACACACACACACACACACACGTTTCTTTCCCACACACGTCTCACACACGCACACTCTTCTCTGTCACACACACACACACACACACACGTCACTCAGCACTGCTTTATCTCTGTGTGTGACTCAAAGCAGGCAGAATGCTGGATCTAACTGATAAAAATAACCGTCAGTTTTACCCTTCCAGTCAAATATTGCGCTACAAACATCAATAACAGCTTTAACTGGTCAGTGCTGGTAAATGACCTCGGCATAAGCAGGATAATCCACGGACAGAACGTAGGGCTGGCCGATAAAACTATATGAGTATATATACCAATAAAAAATGCTTTCGATAAAACTTTTTTTCCCTTTGTGGGAAGAAACCAGAGGTTGTGGAGCAAGTTTGGTTGCATGAACAAAGGCACTCGCTCTCTGGTAACCAAGCAACGTAGGGAGTGACAGACTAACAGCCAATCAGGTTACAGCATCATGTCTGGTTGCGCCATATCGTGTCTCATTCTCCAGTAAACAGTTGATAAATCAGGAAAACACGTCAGCTCGCCAGTATGGCAGGTTTCTGTATTTATAAGTCTGACCAATGTCGTCTGCAAATTATGCAAGACCGGCGACTGGAAATACCACACACTTGCTTTACCAGCTTAAGCCTTGTTTATACTTTGGTCTGGCTCCTCCAATGACAGCGCCTCGTTCGTTTGGGGGCGTGTTTATACTCGACGCGCTCGCCGTTCTGCTATTCTTGACTTCGGCTGAATCTGAAATCGCCCCTAAACCCTCAATCACTGTCCCCTACTTTAGTCCACTAATACAGTTCACTTGAAGGAGTGAATGAACACAAGTGAGTGAATTCAGACAGCCGCTGTGTGTACTTCAGCTGTACACTCGTTATTGCGGTGCATTGTGGGATTGAATGAGTGCACTCAATAACGTCCACTATGGTTTCAGACACCACTACAGATGGCTGCCGCCTCAAATAGTGCCCTATTGTAGGGTATAGGGGACGATTGCGGATTTTGAAACACATGGAGTGGTGATGTTACTCTGCATCAGTGCCTTACGATAAAGCATCTAAACGCTCAGTTACAGAGAAATAACGGAGGCACTGCGCCTTAATGGGAGAGATAATTGTGAAGTGTTCATTGTGATTTTAGACTTGTGTTTATATTTTAATTATTTGAGTGTTTTCCAGGGTTGTGTTGACATTTCTGTCTTTATAACTGAGGGGATTATAATCAGAGGAAGGTTACGTTTAAAATAAAAATGTTCAAATGTAAAACATATCGACCGATATGAAACCTGTATATCGTGATAGTTTTCAGCCTTATCGCCCCAGCCCTACTAGAACGCTATGAATGCGGTTAAGACTGTTAAGTTATTAAGCGCTATGTCATGTAGGGGTTTTCCTTTGTGTTTTATATCCTGTCCACTAGGAGGCGCTCATATCTTATCCTTGATTTGTTCTCCCTGAATAGACGCTGGTTTTGAAAGTGAAAAAGTGAGGCACGTTCGTTTCGTTTTACAGTAAAATGAGAGTTCTGTGTCTTTAATAATATCAACACATTAATTATTTATCTCTCATCCACCCGTAATTAATTACAGTGTTATGTTTTATTTAGGGCTGGGCAAATTAACGTGTTAACGCAGGCGATACATTTTTTCAGCTTAACGCAATTAAAATATTTAACGCAAATAACGCAGCGTCCGTTTTTATATCCATTTTTGCTTAGCGTTACATGATCATCACGCTCTTATTCATGTAAATGCTTCCAAGCGCGACAAGACACAAGCGAACGCGCTGTATGCCAATGTCCTGTGTGTGTGTGTGTGTGTGTGTGTGTGTGTGTGTGTCAGTGTCCTGTCTGTGTGGATGCGTCTCATGTCAGCCAATCAAGGGACACACACACACACACACACACACACACACTCGACGCACAGACAGAATCGTGTCAGTCTCCTGCTCACTTCGAGTTCTCTTGCTCTTGAACAAACAATAACACAGAGGACTTTGAGTATTCTCATATTAGAGTCTTAAATTAGTTAAATAACGTCTTAAATGAACTTAAAGAGTTGTGAGGAAATGAGATGCGCGGGACAGCGCGTGAGATCCGCGGCTGATCTTAAAGTGACAGTAGCACTGATGATGATGTCATTAATGTTCATCAAAGAACAACTGGAACAGAGAAAATTTTAGCTTTAATGATGATTCATCTATATTTAATTTATTATTTATGCAGTTAAGAAAGATAACTATTAGATTTCTGTATATGTATAACAGGGAAGGCCATGGGTAAATATAACATTTATTATTTTGGGTTTATGTAAAGATTGTTTTAAGTTCACTTAAATTAAAAGTTGTTTTTTTTAAAGCCTAATAAATGTTGAAATTGGGAGCTTTCAGTTATACTGTAACGTCATTAATGTTTCATAGACACTTTAGTATCAGTGATACTGGCTTTCATTCATAAAAATATGACAAAACAACACATATTTAAAATATGCTATCTTTAAATTGTTTATAAATTAATTTGGTAACTGAGTAACTGAAATTATTACAATATCAAAATATTAAAAACGTAAAATATTAAAAACTTACGATTAATCGCGATTAATTACAGAAAAAAGTGCGATTAATTAGTTAATTTTTTTTAATCGATGCCCAGCACTAGTTTTATTATTTGGTCGGCCTGACCTGCGGATATAACCGTGATCCGCTCATCACAAACACACTCAAACATATCCACACACACACACACACACACACACACACACACACACATCTGCTAAACTTCACTGCGGACAAATAAGCATGATCAAAAACATCATGATCTTATTTTTCCTTCAGATAACAAGTTCAGAGAGTCAACAATGCAAAGCAGGAAATGAATTTTATTCACTATTTAACCCTCTGGGGTACTTCTGGTCAAAAATGACCCGAAGTGTTTTATAATTTTTTTTTTTTTTTTTTTTTTAAATCGTAGCTTCATCGGAATGGTCTAAACTTGGTGACTTTATTGGTACTTGGTATATGAACACCCAAAAAGATGTCTCTAAAACATCAAGAGTGCAAAACAGACAAAAAAACACACACACAAACATAATTAGCTTTTGGAATGGCACACGTTCATTTGTGTGTGCGTGTGTTTTTGTGTGTATAAGTGTGAGTTTTTTGTCTGTTTTGCACATGTTTTAGAGATCTTCACTGTTGAGTCCTTTTTTCTGCATTCTGGCTGATTTGTAGATTGTATGCACACAAAAACTCTGTATTTTCATATTTTTGCCAATCTCCCATTCATTTCCTATGGGGGTCATTTTTGACCTGAAGGTTCTGAGTGTGACATTTTTTTTTACGACCACTTAGACTTTTCAAATCCAGTCCCCAATTGATTTGTGTGTTCATATACCAAGTACCAATAAAGTCACCAAGTTTCGGACCATTTTTTTTTGTCCACCGGATGGCACCGATCTCATTTAAAAAATTGCTTTCATGAGGCCTAGGCTTAACTCTAAAATGAAATACAGCTTTAATAAAATAAAATAAAAAATTGTATATATATACACATTTTTTATTATATTCAATGGGGAAAAAATGGGTCATAATCAGTGTTGGGGGTAACGCATTACAAGTAACTTGAGTTACGTAATAATATTACTTTTTCCAAGTAACTAGTAAAGTAACGCATTACTTTTCAAATTTACAAAAAAATATCTGAGTTACTTTTTCAAAAAAGTAATGCTAGTTACTTTTTCACATTAATATAAAATCAGTCAAATGCAAAATCAGAGTACTATGCAAACCTCCAATGATTAAATGTTAAATAAAACAACTATTTTTATGCATAATCTACCTTTATATGTAATTTACCAATGTCTTGCTGCTGACCTTTGATGATGAAAATTATTAGATTTTTTTGTTTTTATTGGTAACTTTTTTTCTCCTGCATCCTCTTCTACTATTATCCAGAATGGCAGCAGAGCTGCGCCCTCTACTCTTCATGCGTGAGTTTGCATTTTCACCTCTGCCTGGGGCTTATTATATTATTTATATTTTGGTATGAAGAGGTCTTTACCGTTGCACAAAAATATAACTTTTTTTTGTTATAAACAAAAACAAGCCCAGCCCAGGTGAGAAAAAGTAACGCAAAAGTAACGTAACGCATTACTTTTCTTAAAAAGTAACTAAGTAACTCAATTAGTTACTTTTTAAGGGAGTAACGCAATATTGTAATGCATTACTTTTCAAAGTAACTTTCCCCAACACTGGTCATAATTATTGCATAAATATTAATTATAAATCACAAAAATTATCTCAACACCAAAAATATTATTAATAAAAATATTATTGAAGAAAAATATATTTCATTGATTTTACTCAAATCTTTTTTTTATCTTAATCCCGTCATTTTTGACCCCAAGGAATCCATATCAGTATAAATTAAAAATGAGAATTGTTACTGATTAGTTGGCGTCCACACAGAACCTTGGCCATCTCAGCAAAAATATCACTCGCAAATTCATATTTTAGGTCTGTTTTAGTCGCAGTCTGGAGCCCTGTATATTTAATTTCATTCCGTTGTTCTGTTTGCATTCCTCAGTAATCATGTTTTAACGGAAGACATCGTATTTCGGGAAGTCACTCCGGACAACCGCCTGATCTCCAGACGTCTCTTGACCAAAACCAGCAGAGCTCCTCGCTGGGCGGAGCGCTTCCTGCCCGCTCACATGGCCCAGAAGGCCTACATCCTGGAGGACTCCGTGCTGGACCCTCAGGCCAGGACCATGACCACCCTCACCTGGAACATCAGCCACGCGCGCGTGATGGTACACGCACACACGCACACACACACACACACACGCACGCACGCACGCACGCACGCACGCACACACGCACACTCACTCTCTCACACTCACTCTCACGCACGCACGCACGCACACACGCACACACACTCTCTTACACTCACTCTCTCACACTCACTCTCTTACACTCACTCTCTCACACTCACTCTCTTACACTCACTCTCTCACGCACGCACGCACGCACGCACACACACTCTCTCACACTCACTCTCTCACGCACGCACACACGCACGCACACACGCACACTCACTCTCTCACACTCACTCTCTCACGCACGCACGCACACACACTCTCTCACACTCACTCTCTCACACTCACTCTCTCACGCACGCACACACGCACACACGCACACTCACTCTCTCACACTCACTCTCACGCACGCACGCACACACGCACACACGCACACTCACTCTCTCACACTCACTCTCTCACGCACGCACGCACGCACACACGCACACTCACTCTCTCACACTCACACGCACGCACGCACGCACGCACACACGCACACTCACTCTCTCACACTCACTCTCTCACGCACGCACGCACGCGCACACTCACTCTCTCACACTCACTCTCTCACGCACGCACGCACGCACACACGCACACTCACTCTCTCACACTCACTCTCACGCACGCACACACGCACACTCACTCTCTCACACTCACTCTCACGCACGCACACACGCACACTCACTCTCTCACACTCACTCTCACGCACGCACACACGCACACTCACTCTCTCACACTCACTCTCTCACGCACGCACGCACACACGCACACTCACTCTCTCACACTCACTCTCTCACGCACGCACGCACGCACACACGCACACTCACTCTCTCACACGCACGCACGCACACACGCACACACGCACACTCACTCTCTCACACTCACTCTCTCACGCACGCACGCACACACGCACACTCACTCTCTCACACTCACTCTCACGCACGCACGCACGCACACTCACTCTCTCACACTCACTCTCTCACGCACGCACGCACACACGCACACTCACTCTCTCACACTCACACGCACGCACACACGCACACTCACTCTCTCACACTCACTCTCTCACGCACGCACGCACGCACGCACACACGCACTCTCTCACACTCACACGCACGCACGCACGCACACTCACTCTCTCACACTCACTCTCTCACGCACGCACGCACGCACACACTCACTCTCTCACACTCACACGCACGCACACACGCACACTCACTCTCTCACACTCACTCTCTCACGCACGCACGCACACACTCACTCTCTCACACTCACACGCACGCACGCACGCACGCACACACGCACACTCACTCTCTCACACTCACTCTCTCACGCACGCACACACGCACACACTCACTCTCTCACACTCACACGCACGCACGCACGCACGCACGCACACACACTCACACACACACTCACACAGTGCAGTTTAATTTCATAAGATTAAAAGATCAATTAATGTCTTTATTTGATTGCCAGAAAAATTTATAAACTTCACAGAATGCCTGAAATAAAATAAAAAATTCTTAGAAATTACATTTTAATTTTTAAATTAATTTAAAAAAAATGTTTTAATCATCTAATTTAATTAATTAGACATGCTTTTTGATTATTAAAATGTAATTAAACCATTAAAATGGAATCCAGAAAACACTGAATTTGGTAAAAAATAGTGCCCTAAACATGTATTTTTGGTTAAACTTTTAATAAATTGTATTTCAATTGATTAGACATGCTTTTTCCTTACTAAAATTAAAATGTAACCATTAAAATGGAATCCAGAAAACACAGAATTTGGTAAAAAATAGTGCCCTAAACATGTATTTTTTGTTAAACTTTTAAAGGTCCCGTTTTTCGTGTTTTTTTGAAGCTTTGATTGTGTTTACAGTGTGCAATATAACATGTGTTCATGTTTCGCGTGTAAAAAAACACAGTATTTTTCACACAATTTACTGATCTGTATACTGCTGTTTTCACTGTCCTCAAAACGGCTTGAAGATTTCCCTGTTCTATGAAGTCCCTCCTTCAGAAACACGTAACGAGTTCTGATTGTGCCAGCGGTTCCCGTGTTGTGATTGGACAGCAGCTTAGCGCACGCAGAGCGCACGTTACCGGAAAGGTCCCGCCTCTCACCATAACGGGGATGCATGCGCTCAATGATCTCTAAGTACAGCGTCCCTGGGAAAGCCAAACAAAGGTGACTTGACTCCGGGATGAAAATAACAGCGTCTCGATGACATGGCAACAAACAAACAATACGAACGCAACCGAACGCAACACTTCCTATTCTCCACGCGGGAGCAACAAGACCACGCCCCCTTTTTCGCGCGTTCTTGTGGGCGGAGGTTAGTCGACATACTGCTCTACTGACGTAATTAAAGCAGGAAATACCAGGATGTAGTCCTAACCAGCCGTTCGCTGTAGGCTTTGAAAGGGAACTTCTGTTAAATAAAATATCTCGCTTGGCATTGAACTTTGAGCTTTATAATTTTACAGGTATTATAAATGCTCTAACAGCAACATTACACACTAACTAAAGTTTGAAAAATGGGATCACGAAGAACAGGACCTTTAATAAATTGTACAAATTTCATGATTTCAATTTATCAGAAAACACACTCTAATATTCCTCACACACAGAGAGAACTCAAGATGGAGGCGTTTCAGCCATTCAGAAACACTGATGTAGAGACGAGCTGGAGCTGCTTAATGTAATGATTAACTGTGTGTGTGTGTGTGTGTGTGTGCGCAGAGCGTTGAAGAGCGGTGTGTGTACAGAGTGAACCCTGACAACAGCAGCTGGACCCAGATCCAGAGAGAGGCCTGGATTTCCTCCAAGCTCTACGGCCTCTCTAAAGCCATTCAGGTCAGCGGGCGACTGGAAGTGTGTGTCCGTGTGTGTGTGTGTGATGTGAAATCTGTGGGTCAGTTGGATCTTCCACAGCGTTTGGGGTGTTTTTAAAGTGCTTTATCCCATTTTCAGGAGTTCGGTCTTGCCCGGTTTAAGAGCAACGTTACCAAGACCATGAAAGGCTTTGAGTACATCCTGGCCAAGATGCAGGGTAAGATGGCCGCCGTGCAGGATCTGATCTACTTCAGCTTCTTCTTCTGAGACTAAACCTTCTAAATGCTACTCCTCCTGTTCAAGCTACATCCACCAAACTCAGACTAGACCTTCAGACTGATCCGACTTACAGTTTTCCTAAAAATGCTGATCAAACCTCGGAAAAATCCAATTGACTTACATTGACAGACTGTTCAAATGAGCCAAGACCGTTCAAACTCCAACTGTCAAAATTCAAATTCATCCATCCATCCATCCATCTTATCGCACAGCAACCACAGAGAACACCCTAGCAACCAGTGCCATCCATAATACCCTAACAATGGCCTAGCAACCATTAATAACCCCTAGCTACCCCCCTGAAAACCCTAGCAACTGCATAGCAACCACCCAGAGTACCTTAGTAACTTCATAGGAACCAAAATAGCAACACCCTAGTAACCACATAGCAACACCCTAGCAACCACTCAGGAGTACCTTAGCAACATATAGTAACCCTAGCAACCAGCCAGAGTACCCTAGTAACCACATAGCAGCACCCTAACAACCGCTCAGAATACCCTTGCAAACGCATAGAAACACCCTAGCAACCAGCCAGAGTACCCTAGCAACCACATAGTAACACCCTAGCACCTTAACAACCACTCAGAATACCCTAGTAAATGCATAGAAACACCCTAGCAACCAGCCAGAGTACCGAAGCAACCACGTAGCAAGACCTTAGCAACCACCCTGAGTACCTTAGCAACCGCATAGCAACCACTCCAGTACCATAGCAACACCCTAGCAACCACCCCAGTACCCTAACAACCTTCAGAATACCCTACCAAACACATAGAAACACCTAGCAACCAGCCAGAGTACCCTAGCAACCACATAGCAACACCCTAGCACCTTAACAACCACTCCGAATACCCTAGCAAACGCATAGAAACACCCTAGCAACCAGCCAGAGTACCCTGGCAACTGCATAGCAACACTCTAGCAACCACCCCGAGTACCCTAGCAACTGCATAGCAACACCCTAGCAACCTCCTGAGTACCCTGACAACCACGTAGCAAGACCTTAGCAACCACTGAACTGAGTACCCTAGCAACTGCATAGCAACCACCCTGAGTACATAACTACATAGCAACCCCCTAGCATCCACCTGAGTACCCTAGCAACCGAATAACAACACCCTAGCAACCAACCCGAATACCCTAACAACCACATAGCAACATCCTAGCAACCACCCTGAGACAACAGCATCGCAACACCCTAGCAACCACCCTGAGTATCCTAACAACTGCATAGCAACACCATAGCAACCACTCTGAGTACCCTAACGACCGCATAGCAAAACCCTAGCAACCACCCTGAGACGAATGCATAGCAATACCCCAGCAACCACCCTGAGTACCCTAACGACCACATAGCAACACCCTAGCAGCCACCCTGAGACGACTGCATAGCAATACCCTAGCAACCACCCTGAGTACCCTAACGACCGCATAGCAACACCCTAGCAACCACCCTGAGATGACTGCATAGCAATACCCTAACAAACCACCCTGAGTACATTTACATTTAGTCATTTAGCAGACGCTTTTATCCAAAGCGACTTACAAATGAGAGCAAAAGAAGCAACTAGAACAGTCAAGGGCAACAGTATGCAAGTGCTGTAGCAAGTCTCAGTTAATCTAGCTCAGAACACACAGGACTTTTTTTTTATTTATTTTTTTATAAATTAGACAGACAGAAAATGAATAGAATGATAAGTGCTATAGTAGCTATCAAAACTACTAAACTAAAACTCAAACTATATCAAACTTTCTGGCTAGGCTTCTTCAAGCCCCCCTAGAGGTGTGCTGATGGTAAAGCTCTAGAGGTGTTGTGTAAAGGTGTGCTGATGGTAAAGCTCTAGAGTTGCTGTGTAAAGGTGTGCTGATGGTAAAGCTCTAGAGTTGCTGTGTAAAGGTGTGCTGATGGTAAAGCTCTAGAGTTGTTGTGTAAAGGTGAGCTGATGCTAAAGCTGGATCTGCCCTCTGCAGGTGAGGCTCCCTCATGGACACTGGCTGAGGCTGCATCAGTGAAGGCTCGTGAGACTGCACTCGCTGCTAAAGTGAAGGCCAAGGGTCTGGCCTCTCAGGCACAGAAGCAGCAGTATGTGTGACGACCACCCGGACCTCAGGACTCGACTCAACTTACCCCACATCAGATGTTTGCATTTGCTTTTGATTGCTAAATTAATTCCTGTGATTTTGTTGCTGTATTCCCACCGTTGATCCTCATACTCACTCTTGCCGAGGTATGCGATCTGCCTCGTGTAGCGACGTGATTTGCTGCTTCAAATTGAAGTTGTGTGTGCGTTGGCGGTCCACGGTTCTGCAGAAGGGCTGCAGTGGACACACACCAATGGCCCAGGTTACATGTTCATTACTGTGAAAATCATTATTAGGGCGTGTGGAAGTGACTGAATGTTTGAAACCAGACAGGTGTTAAATGAAAAGATAGCTTAAATAATGTTTTATAGCTCTTAACAAGTGTTCAACAGTTATCTCCAATAAACATTTTCTATCTACCTGACATGTTCTCATGTGTTTTTTGCCTCCTCTTGTATGAGTACTGTGAGTTTTGGTGACACTTCCCGTCATCTCGATGGACAAAAGCCTAATTATTTTGTCTCATACTGCTTTTCACCTACTATACAGTAGGGAAGTGGATGCAGTCGACACACTGAACACGTTATACACATGCGCATGACGTCTCCGTTTCCACAAGTTCACGTTTTTTTTTGTTTATATGGAGACGATAAGGGTATGGTCTATAAAACGTGCACTTTGAAACCCGATATCAAAAGCTTCATCTTAATAACCCCCAGAAACGCTGCTGTTGTGTAAATGAACGGTCAAAACGCAGACGTGTTTTAGTTGAAAATGGTACAAAACAAAACTGATGTGCACAGATAAATCATATTAGTAACACTATTTTATAGTGTACCTGTTACTTCACTATAAATCATGCATAATTACATGCAATTAACCCTAAACAAAGACTACCGGTGAGTCCCAATTCCCATATAGCCTACTATACGTCCTAAATAGTATTCGAAAATGTAAAGTATTTAAATTGTAGTAGCCTATGTTCAGAGTAATCCAAAGATACCCGGATAGTCTACTATTTAAAATGCAGATCCGCACACACTCTAATGGCTAATATTGCCCACGAAACATTGTCCGTTGGACGAGGATTCGATTAGAACTACAAACGCGGATAAAAAGCGTTAAAAAACTACAAACATGGCGGATGTGCGAGTCCGACGGCGGTGTTTGAGTGATTAATAATCAGTATCTAACTTGACGAAAATATATTTATATTATCAACATTATATTTAATCTGCAACAGCATTGTGAACATTTATAATCATACGTTTGGCCATGAACTTTTAAATGCATCATTATTATATTAAATTAAAAACACATGAGGGATCGAGTCTCCGCATGAAAGACCCACGACTGGCAGATCAACGCGCGACTACACTTCTTTCTGATACGGTAGGAGATTAAATTAATGTGGAGCATTTAACAGTGACAGGATGCACGTAAAAGAGCTGCCCGTTAAAGATGACGAGTATGTCCCAAACACTGTTGCCAACTGATTTTTAGGAGAAGGATAGACCCTTTTTTCACAGACTGTGATGACGCGTTTTAACGGTCATGAATATCGTAAATCCTGCAACGTTTTTTGTATTTTTTTTTTTAAAGTACATTTATAACATTAATACTTTGTATGTTATTACTTTTGCATCAACTTACAAAAAAACAGTTGCCGCTGCTGTGAGGGTGTTTGTAATACAGTGTCTATGGGAGTGATGGTAAAAATGAACATATTTCTCTCTTTTCACTGCCGTTATGAATCTTACTCTATTTTTTTCCCTCTTTTTGAAAGTTGTGAAATCACTTTTGTGGCGTTTTTCTTTTGCTATTTGAGCAAATGGGCACACAATTTTTTTATGTATTCTCTCATTCACAGCTATAATAGCTATCCCAACTCGGATGTGGTCCCTCGATTTATAAATCATGAGCACGATTGACTATTTAGTTCCCTCGATTTGCTAAACCATCCACGTGATTTACTAATTTGTACCTTCGATTTATAAATCATGCGCACAATTTAGCCTACTAGTTTTTTTCCTGCATGTCATGTGCAGGGCTCCGTAAATATGCTACCTAAATGATCTTCTGTTTTTTCCAGGGATTTTTCCACATTTACACGTCTATCTTAATATTGAGTCATTCTATAATTAGGGGTACATGTCATATCCGTGGACTCAATTATCAATTTGACAAATTTTTCATTAACTTTTCACTTCAAGCAATGATCGCTTTTATATTAGGGGACATTTCTTATTAATTTAATACAAAAATCCAACAGATAACTATATTTCATCTTACAAAAATGCCATATTCTATACTGGAATTTGCTATTTTTGTGCTGTCCGATTTGGTAAATGTGAGGTTTTGCTCTTCATATTAGCTTTAATATGCATGTTTCTACATTAAATCATCAATTTTGTGTATGTCCAAGAAATCAGTGTCAACTGTGTTACTCCTGTCAACTGTGTTACCCGTCAACTGTGTTTTAATATACATTTACATGTATATTACTCTGTTCCCATATTACTTTGAGTTATTATGACTCTTGGGTAGCAATATTTCAAGTGTCTAGTTTAAAATAAGACCAGGTTTATGAATATAGACCATAGGGTTTAAGAGCTGCAGACATTTTCATTTGGGTATATCGTTTTCAAAGAATTCTCAAAAATGGGGCGCTTGTTAAGAGGTTAACTGTCAACTGTCACCTGTGTTACCCATCAACTGTGTTACTCCTGTCAACTGTGTTACCCATCAACTCCTGTCAACTGTGTTACTCTTGTCAACTGTGTTACCTGTCAACTGTGTTACTCCTGTCAACTGTGTTACTCCTGTCAACCGTGTTACTCCTGTCAACCGTGTTACTCCTGTCAACTGTTACTCCTGTCAGCTGTTACTCCTGTCAACTGTGTTACTCCTGTCAACTGTGTTACCCCTGTCAACTGTGTTACTCCTGTCAACTGTGTTACTCCTGTCAGCTGTTACTCCTGTCAACTGTGTTACTCCTGTCAACTGTGTTACTCCTGTCAACTGTGTTACCCGTCAGCTGTGTTACTCCTGTCAACTGTGTTACTCCTGTCAACTGTGTTACTCCTGTCAACTGTGTTACCCGTCAGCTGTGTTACTCCTGTCAACTGTGTTACTCCTGTCAACTGTTACTCCTGTCAACTGTGTTACTCCTGTCAACTGTGTTACTCCTGTCAACAGTGTTACCCATCAGCTGTGTTACTCCTGTCAACTGTGTTACCCGTCAGCTGTGTTACTCCTGTCAACTGTGTTACTCCTGTCAACAGTGTTACCCGTCAGCTGTGTTACTCCTGTCAACTGTCTTACCCGTCAGCTGTGTTACTCCTGTCAACTGTGTTACTCCTGTCAACTGTGTTACTCCTGTCAACTGTGTTACCCGTCAACTGTGTTACTCCTGTCAACTGTGTTACCCGTCAACTGTTACCCATCAACTGTGTTACCCATCAACTGTGTTACCCCTGTCAACTTTGTTACCCCTGTCATATGTGTTACTCATGTCAACTGTGTTACCCATCAACTGTGTTACTCCTGTCAACTGTGTTACTCCTGTCAACTGTGTTACCCATCAACTGTGTTACTCCTGTCAACTGTGTTACCCATCAACTCCTGTCAACTGTGTTACTCTTGTCAACTGTGTTACCTGTCAACTGTGTTACTCCTGTCAACTGTGTTACCCGTCAACTGTGTTACTCCTGTCAACTGTGTTACCCCTGTCAACTGTTACTCCTGTCAACTGTGTTACTCCTGTCAGCTGTTACTCCTGTCAACTGTTACTCCTGTCAACTGTGTTACCCCTGTCAACTGTGTTACTCCTGTCAACTGTGTTACCCATCAACTGTGTTACTCCTGTCAGCTGTTATTCCTGTCAACTGTGTTACTCCTGTCAACTGTGTTACTCCTGTCAACTGTGTTACCCATCAACTGTGTTACTCATCAACTTTGTTACTCCTGTCATATGTGTTACTCATGTCAACTGTGTTACTCCTGTCAACTGTGTTACCCATCAACTGTTACTCCTGTCAACTGTGTTACTCCTGTCAACTGTGTTACTCCTGTCAACTGTGTTACTCCTGTCAACTGTGTTACCCATCAACTGTGTTACTCCTGTCAGCTGTTACTCCTGTCAACTGTTACTCCTGTCAACTGTGTTACTCCTGTCAACTGTTACCCCTGTCAACTGTTACTCCTGTCAACTGTGTTACTCCTGTCAGCTGTTACTCCTGTCAACTGTTACTCCTGTCAACTGTTACTCCTGTCAACTGTGTTACTCCTGTCAACTGTGTTACCCATCAACTGTGTTACTCCTGTCAACTGTGTTACTCCTGTCAACTGTTACTCCTGTCAACTGTTACTCCTGTCAACTGTGTTACTCCTGTCAGCTGTTACTCCTGTCAACTGTGTTACTCCTGTCAGCTGTTACTCCTGTCAACTGTTACTCCTGTCAACTGTTACTCCTGTCAGCTGTTACTCCTGTCAACTGTTACTCCTGTCAACTGTTACTCCTTTCAACTGTGTTACTCCTGTCAGCTGTTACTCCTGTCAACTGTTACTCCTGTCAACTGTGTTACTCCTGTCAGCTGTTACTCCTGTCAACTGTTACTCCTGTCAGCTGTTACTCCTGTCAACTGTTACTCCTGTCAACTGTGTTACTCCTGTCAGCTGTTACTCCTGTCAACTGTGTTACTCCTGTCAGCTGTTACTCCTGTCAACTGTTACTCCTGTCAACTGTGTTACTCCTGTCAGCTGTTACTCCTGTCAACTGTGTTACTCCTGTCAGCTGTTACTCCTGTCAACTGTTACTCCTGTCAACAGTTAGTCCTGTCAGCTGTTACTCCTGTCAACTGTTACTCCTGTCAACTGTGTTACTCCTGTCAGCTGTTACTCCTGTCAACTGTGTTACTCCTGTCAGCTGTTACTCCTGTCAACTGTGTTACTCCTGTCAGCTGTTACTCCTGTCAACTGTTACTCCTGTCAACTGTTACTCCTGTCAACTGTTACTCCTGTCAACAGTTACTCCTGTCAACTGTGTTAACTGTCAACTGTTACCCGTCACCTGTTTTAACCGTCAACTGTATTACCCATCAACTGTGTTACACCTGTCAACTGTTACCCATCAACTCCTGTCAACTGTGTTACTCTTGTCAACTGTGTTACCCATCAACTGTTACTCCTGTCAACTGTGTTAACTGTCAACTGTTACCTGTCACCTGTGTTACCCATCAACTGTATCACCCATCAACTGTTACTCCCGTCAACTGTGTTAACTGTCAACTGTTACCTGTCACCTGTGTTACCCATCAACTGTATCACCCATCAACTGTGTTACTCTTGTCAACTGTGCTACTCCTGTCAACTGTTACCGTCAACTGTTACCCATCAACTGTGTTACCCGTCAACTGTTACTCCTGTCAACTGTGTTACTCCTGTCAACTGTGTTAACTGTCAACTGTCACCTGTGTTACCCATCAACTGTGTTACCCATTAACTGTGTTACCCATCAACTGTGTTACTCCTGTCAACTGTTACCGATCAACTGTTACAGTCAACTGTGTTACTCCTGTCAACTGTGTTACCCATCAACTGTGTTACTCCTGTCAACTGTGTTAACTGTCAACTGTTACCCGTCACCTGTTTTAACCGTCAACTGTATTACCCATCAACTGTGTTACTCCTGTCAACTGTGTTACATCTGTCAACTGTGTTACCCATCAACTCCTGTCAACTGTGTTACTCTTGTCAACTGTGTTACTCTTGTCAGCTGTGTTACCTGTCAACTGTGTTACTCCTGTCAACCGTGTTACTCCTGTCAACCGTGTTACTCCTGTCAACCGTGTTACTCCTGTCAACCGTGTTACTCCTGTCAACTGTTACTCCTGTCAACTGTGTTACTCCTGTCAACTGTGTTACTCCTGTCAACTGTGTTACTCCTGTCAACTGTGTTACTCCTGTCAACTGTTACTCCTGTCAACTGTGTTACTCCTGTCAGCTGTTACTCCTGTCAACTGTGTTACTCCTGTAAGCTGTTACTCCTGTCAACTGTTACTCCTGTCAACTGTGTTACTCCTGTCAGCTGTTACTCCTGTCAACTGTGTTACTCCTGTCAGCTGTTACTCCTGTCAACTGTTACTCCTGTCAACAGTTACTCCTGTCAGCTGTTACTCCTGTCAACTGTTACTCCTGTCAACTGTGTTACTCCTGTCAGCTGTTACTCCTGTCAACTGTGTTACTCCTGTCAGCTGTTACTCCTGTCAACTGTGTTACTCCTGTCAACTGTTACTCCTGTCAACTGTTACTCCTGTCAACTGTTACTCCTGTCAACTGTGTTACTCCTGTCAACAGTTACTCCTGTCAACTGTGTTAACTGTCAACTGTTACCCGTCACCTGTTTAAACCGTCAACTGTATTACCCATCAACTGTGTTACACCTGTCAACTGTTACCCATCAACTCCTGTCAACTGTGTTAACTGTCAACTGTTACCTGTCACCTGTGTTAACCATCAACTGTATCACCCATCAACTGTTACTCCCGTCAACTGTGTTAACTGTCAACTGTTACCTGTCACCTGTGTTACCCATCAACTGTATCACCCATCAACTGTGTTACTCTTGTCAACTGTGCTACTCCTGTCAACTGTTACCGTCAACTGTTACCCATCAACTGTGTTACCCGTCAACTGTTACTCCTGTCAACTGTGTTACTCCTGTCAACTGTGTTAACTGTCAACTGTCACCTGTGTTACCCATCAACTGTGTTACCCATTAACTGTGTTACTCCTGTCAACTGTAACCCATCAACTGTTACAGTCAACTGTGTTACTCCTGTCAACTGTGTTACCCATCAACTGTGTTACTCCTGTCAACTGTGTTAACTGTCAACTGTTACCCGTCACCTGTTTTAACCGTCAACTGTATTACCCATCAACTGTGTTACTCCTGTCAACTGTGTTACACCTGTCAACTGTGTTACCCATCAACTCCTGTCAACTGTGTTACTCTTGTCAACTGTGTTACTCTTGTCAACTGTGTTACCTGTCAACTGTGTTACTCCTGTCAACCGTGTTACTCCTGTCAACCGTGTTACTCCTGTCAACCGTGTTACTCCTGTCAACCGTGTTACTCCTGCCAACCGTGTTACTCCTGTCAACTGTTACTCCTGTCAGCTGTTACTCCTGTCAACTGTGTTACTCCTGTCAACTGTGTTACTCCTGTCAACTGTGTTACTCCTGTCAGCTGTTACTCCTGTCAACTGTGTTACTCCTGTCAACTGTGTTACTCCTGTCAACTGTGTTACTCCTGTCAACAGTGTTACCCATCAGCTGTGTTACTCCTGTCAACGGTGTTACCCGTCAGCTGTGTTACTCCTGTCAACTGTGTTACTCCTGTCAACTGTTACTCCTGTCAACTGTGTTACCCGTCAACTGTGTTACTCCTGTCAACTGTGTTACCCGTCAACTGTGTTACCCCTGTCAACTTTGTTACCCCTGTCATATGTGTTACTCATGTCAACTGTGTTACTCTTGTCAACTGTGTTACCCATCAACTGTGTTACTCCTGTCAACTGTGTTACTCCTGTCAACTGTGTTACTCCTGTCAACTGTGTTACCCATCAACTGTGTTACTCCTGTCAGCTGTTACTCCTGTCAACTGTGTTACTCCTGTCAACTGTGTTACTCCTGTCAACTGTGTTACCCCTGTCAGCTGTTACTCCTGTCAGCTGTTACTCCTGTCAACTGTGTTACTCCTGTCAGCTGTTACTCCTGTCAACTGTGTTACTCCTGTCAACTGTGTTACCCGCCAACTGTGTTACTCCTGTCAACTGTGTTACCCGTCAATTGTGTTACTCCTGTCAACTGTGTTACCCGTCAACTGTGTTACTCTTTTCAACTGTGTTACTCCTGTCAACTGTGTTACCCCTGTCAACTGTTACTCCTGTCAACTGTGTTACTCCTGTCAGCTGTTACTCCTGTCATCTGTCACCCATCAACTGTGTTACTCCTGTCAACTGTGTTACTCCTGTCAGCTGTTACTCCTGTCAACTGTGTTACTCCTGTCAACTGTTACTCCTGTCAACTGTGTTACCCGTCAACTGTGTTACTCCTGTCAACTGTGTTACCCGTCAACTGTGTTACCCCTGTCAACTTTGTTACCCCTGTCATATGTGTTACTCATGTCAACTGTGTTACTCCTGTCAACTGTGTTACCCGTCAACTGTGTTACTCCTGTCAACTGTGTTACCCCTGTCAACTGTTACTCCTGTCAACTGTGTTACTCCTGTCAGCTGTTACTCCTGTCAACTGTTACTCCTGTCAACTGTGTTACCCATCAACTGTGTTACTCCTGTCAACTGTGTTACTCCTGTCAGCTGTTACTCCTGTCAACTGTGTTACTCCTGTCAACTGTGTTACCCATCAACTGTGTTACTCATCAACTGTGTTACCCCTGTCGACTTTGTTACTCCTGTCATATGTGTTACTCATGTCAACTGTGTTACTCCTGTCAACTGTGTTACCCATCAACTGTGTTACTCCTGTCAACTGTGTTACTCCTGTCAGCTGTTACTCCTGTCAACTGTTACTCCTGTCAACTGTGTTACTCCTGTCAACTGTTACTCCTGTCAGCTGTGTTACTCCTGTCAGCTGTTACTCCTGTCAACTGTTACTCCTGTCAACTGTTACTCCTGTCAACTGTGTTACTCCTGTCAACTGTGTTACCCATCAACTGTGTTACTCCTGTCAACTGTTACTCCTGTCAGCTGTTACTCCTGTCAACTGTGTTACTCCTGTCAACTGTGTTACTCCTGTCAACTGTGTTACCCGCCAACTGTGTTACTCCTGTCAACTGTGTTACTCCTGTCAACTGTGTTACCCATCAACTGTGTTACTCCTGTCAACTGTTACTCCTGTCAGCTGTTACTCCTGTCAACTGTGTTACTCCTGTCAACTGTGTTACTCCTGTCAACTGTGTTACCCGCCAACTGTGTTACTCCTGTCAGCTGTTACTCCTGTCAGCTGTTACTCCTGTCAACTGTTACTCCTGTCAACTGTGTTACTCCTGTCAGCTGTTACTCCTGTCAACTGTTACTCCTGTCAACTGTTACTCCTGTCAACTGTGTTACTCCTGTCAACTGTGTTACCCATCAACTGTGTTACTCCTGTCAACTGTTACTCCTGTCAGCTGTTACTCCTGTCAACTGTGTTACTCCTGTCAACTGTGTTACTCCTGTCAACTGTGTTACCCGCCAACTGTGTTACTCCTGTCAACTGTGTTACCCGTCAATTGTGTTACTCCTGTCAACTGTGTTACCCGTCAACTGTGTTACTCTTTTCAACTGCGTTACTCCTGTCAACTGTGTTACCCCTGTCAACTGTTACTCCTGTCAACTGTGTTACTCCTGTCAGCTGTTACTCCTGTCATCTGTCTTACTCCTGTCAACTGTGTTACTCCTGTCAACTGTTACCCATCAACTGTGTTACTCCTGTCAACTGTGTTACTCCTGTCAGCTGTTACTCCTGTCAACTGTGTTACTCCTGTCAACTGTTACTCCTGTCAACTGTGTTACTTCTGTCAACTGTGTTACCCGTCAACTGTGTTACTCCTGTCAACTGTGTTACCCGTCAACTGTGTTACCCGTCAACTGTGTTACCCCTGTCAACTGTTACTCCTGTCAACTGTGTTACTCCTGTCAGCTGTTACTCCTGTCAACTGTTACTCCTGTCAACTGTGTTACCCCTGTCAACTGTGTTACTCCTGTCAACTGTGTTACCCATCAACTGTGTTACTCGTCAACTGTGTTACTCCTGTCAGCTGTTACTCCTGTCAACTGTGTTACTCCTGTCAACTGTGTTACCCATCAACTGTGTTACCCACTAACTGTGTTACCCATCAACTGTGTTACTCCTGTCAACTGTAACCCATCAACTGTTACAGTCAACTGTGTTACTCCTGTCAACTGTGTTACCCATCAACTGTGTTACTCCTGTTAACTGTCAACTGTTACCCGTCACCTGTTTTAACCGTCAACTGTATTACCCATCAACTGTGTTACTCCTGTCAACTGTGTTACACCTGTCAACTGTGTTACCCATCAACTCCTGTCAACTGTGTTACTCTTGTCAACTGTGTTACTCTTGTCAACTGTGTTACCTGTCAACTGTGTTACTCCTGTCAACCGTGTTACTCCTGTCAACCGTGTTACTCCTGTCAACCGTGTTACTCCTGTCAACTGTTACTCCTGTCAGCTGTTACTCCTGTCAACTGTGTTACTCCTGTCAACTGTGTTACTCCTGTCAGCTGTTACTCCTGTCAACTGTGTTACTCCTGTCAACTGTGTTACTCCTGTCAACTGTGTTACTCCTGTCAACAGTGTTACCCATCAGCTGTGTTACTCCTGTCAACTGTGTTACCCGTCAGCTGTGTTACTCCTGTCAACTGTGTTACTCCTGTCAACTGTTACTCCTGTCAACTGTGTTACCCGTCAACTGTGTTACTCCTGTCAACTGTGTTACCCGTCAACTGTGTTACCCCTGTCAACTTTGTTACCCCTGTCATATGTGTTACTCATGTCAACTGTGTTACTCCTGTCAACTGTGTTACCCATCAACTGTGTTACTCCTGTCAACTGTGTTACTCCTGTCAACTGTGTTACTCCTGTCAACTGTGTTACCCATCAACTGTGTTACTCCTGTCAGCTGTTACTCCTGTCAACTGTGTTACTCCTGTCAACTGTGTTACTCCTGTCAACTGTGTTACCCCTGTCAACTGTTACTCCTGTCAGCTGTTACTCCTGTCAACTGTGTTACTCCTATCAGCTGTTACTCCTGTCAACTGTGTTACTCCTGTCAACTGTGTTACCCGCCAACTGTGTTACTCCTGTCAACTGTGTTACCCGTCAATTGTGTTACTCCTGTCAACTGTGTTACCCGTCAACTGTGTTACTCTTTTCAACTGTGTTACTCCTGTCAACTGTGTTACCCCTGTCAACTGTTACTCCTGTCAACTGTGTTACTCCTGTCAGCTGTTACTCCTGTCATCTGTCACCCATCAACTGTGTTACTCCTGTCAACTGTGTTACTCCTGTCAGCTGTTACTCCTGTCAACTGTGTTACTCCTGTCAACTGTTACTCCTGTCAACTGTGTTACCCGTCAACTGTGTTACTCCTGTCAACTGTGTTACCCGTCAACTGTGTTACCCCTGTCAACTTTGTTACCCCTGTCATATGTGTTACTCATGTCAACTGTGTTACTCCTGTCAACTGTGTTACCCGTCAACTGTGTTACTCCTGTCAACTGTGTTACCCCTGTCAACTGTTACTCCTGTCAACTGTGTTACTCCTGTCAGCTGTGTTACCCATCAACTGTGTTACTCCTGTCAACTGTGTTACTCCTGTCAGCTGTTACTCCTGTCAACTGTGTTACTCCTGTCAACTGTGTTACCCATCAACTGTGTTACTCATCAACTGTGTTACCCCTGTCGACTTTGTTACTCCTGTCATATGTGTTACTCATGTCAACTGTGTTACTCCTGTCAACTGTGTTACCCATCAACTGTGTTACTCCTGTCAACTGTGTTACTCCTGTCAGCTGTTACTCCTGTCAACTGTTACTCCTGTCAACTGTGTTACTCCTGTCAACTGTGTTACCCCTGTCAACTGTTACTCCTGTCAACTGTGTTACTCCTGTCAGCTGTTACTCCTGTCAACTGTTACTCCTGTCAACTGTTACTCCTGTCAACTGTGTTACTCCTGTCAACTGTGTTACCCATCAACTGTGTTACTCCTGTCAACTGTTACTCCTGTCAGCTGTTACTCCTGTCAACTGTGTTACTCCTGTCAACTGTGTTACTCCTGTCAACTGTGTTACCCGCCAACTGTGTTACTCCTGTCAACTGTGTTACCCGTCAATTGTGTTACTCCTGTCAACTGTTTTACCCGTCAACTGTGTTACTCTTTTCAACTGCGTTACTCCTGTCAACTGTGTTACCCCTGTCAACTGTTACTCCTGTCAACTGTGTTACTCCTGTCAGCTGTTACTCCTGTCATCTGTCTTACTCCTGTCAACTGTGTTACTCCTGTCAACTGTTACCCATCAACTGTGTTACTCCTGTCAACTGTGTTACTCCTGTCAGCTGTTACTCCTGTCAACTGTGTTACTCCTGTCAACTGTTACTCCTGTCAACTGTGTTACTTCTGTCAACTGTGTTACCCGTCAACTGTGTTACTCCTGTCAACTGTGTTACCCGTCAACTGTGTTACCCGTCAACTATGTTACCCCTGTCAACTGTTACTCCTGTCAACTGTGTTACTCCTGTCAGCTGTTACTCCTGTCAACTGTTACTCCTGTCAACTGTGTTACCCCTGTCAACTGTGTTACTCCTGTCAACTGTGTTACCCATCAACTGTGTTACTCGTCAACTGTGTTACTCCTGTCAGCTGTTACTCCTGTCAACTGTGTTACTCCTGTCAACTGTGTTACCCATCAACTGTGTTACTCATCAACTGTGTTACCCCTGTCAACTTTGTTACTCCTGTTATATGTGTTACTCCTGTCAACTGTGTTACTCCTGTCAACTGTGTTACCCATCAACTGTGTTACTCCTGTCAGCTGTTACTCCTGTCAACTGTTACTCCTGTCAACTGTGTTACTCCTGTCAACTGTGTTACCCCTGTCAACTGTTACTCCTGTCAACTGTGTTACTCCTGTCAACTGTTACTCCTGTCAACTGTGTTACTCCTGTCAACTGTGTTACCCATCAACTGTGTTACTCCTGTCAACTGTGTTACTCCTGTCAACTGTGTTACCCATCAACTGTGTTACTCCTGTCAACTGTGTTACTCCTGTCAGCTGTTACTCCTGTCAACTGTTACTCCTGTCAACTGTGTTACTCCTGTCAGCTGTTACTCCTGTCAACTGTGTTACTCCTGTCAGCTGTTACTCCTGTCAACTGTTACTCCTGTCAACTGTTACTCCTGTCAGCTGTTACTCCTGTCAACTGTGTTACTCCTGTCAGCTGTTACTCCTGTCAACTGTTACTCCTGTCAACTGTGTTACTCCTGTCAGCTGTTACTCCTGTCAACTGTTACTCCTGTCAACTGTGTTACCCCTGTCAGCTGTTACTCCTGTCAACTGTTACTCCTGTCAGCTGTTACTCCTGTCAACTGTTACTCCTGTCAACTGTTACTCCTGTCAACTGTTACTCCTGTCAACTGTGTTACTCCTGTCAACTGTTACTCCTGTCAACTGTTACTCCTGTCAACTGTTACTCCTGTCAACTGTTACTCCTGTCAACTGTGTTACCCCTGTCAGCTGTTACTCCTGTCAACTGTTACTCCTGTCAGCTGTTACTCCTGTCAACTGTTACTCCTGTCAACTGTTACTCCTGTCAGCTGTTACTCCTGTCAACTGTGTTACTCCTGTCAGCTGTTACTCCTGTCAACTGTTACTCCTGTCAACTGTGTTACTCCTGTCAGCTGTTACTCCTGTCAACTGTGTTACTCCTGTCAGCTGTTACTCCTGTCAACTGTTACTCCTGTCAACTGTTACTCCTGTCAGCTGTTACTCCTGTCAACTGTTACTCCTGTCAGCTGTTACTCCTGTCAACTGTGTTACTCCTGTCAGCTGTTACTCCTGTCAACTGTTACTCCTGTCAGCTGTTACTCCTGTAAACTGTTACTCCTGTCAGCTGTTACTCCTGTCAACTGTGTTACTCCTGTCAGCTGTTACTCCTGTCAACTGTGTTACTCCTGTCAGCTGTTACTCCTCTCAACTGTTACTCCTGTCAACTGTTACTCCTGTCAACTGTGTTACTCCTGTCAACTGTGTTACTCCTGTCAACTGTGTTACTCCTGTCAACTGTGTTACTCCTGTCAACTGTGTTACTCCTGTCAACTGTTACTCCTGTCAACTGTTACTCCTGTCAACTGTGTTACTCCTGTCAGCTGTTACTCCTGTCAACTGTTACTCCTGTCAACTGTTACTCCTGTCAGCTGTTACTCCTGTCAACTGTTACTCCTGTCAGCTGTTACTCCTGTCAACTGTGTTACTCCTGTCAGCTGTTACTCCTGTCAACTGTTACTCCTGTCAGCTGTTACTCCTGTCAACTGTTACTCCTGTCAGCTGTTACTCCTGTCAACTGTGTTACTCCTGTCAACTGTGTTACTCCTGTCAACTGTGTTACCCATCAACTGTGTTACTCCTGTCAGCTGTTACTCCTGTCAACTGTGTTACTCCTGTCAACTGTGTTACCCATCAACTGTGTTACTCATCAACTGTGTTACCCCTGTCAACTTTGTTACTCCTGTCATATGTGTTACTCATGTCAACTGTGTTACTCCTGTCAACTGTGTTACTCCTGTCAACTGTGTTACTCCTGTCAACTGTGTTACTCCTGTCAACTGTGTTACCCATCAACTGTGTTACTCCTGTCAGCTGTTACTCCTGTCAACTGTTACTCCTGTCAACTGTGTTACTCCTGTCAACTGTTACCCCTGTCAACTGTTACTCCTGTCAACTGTGTTACTCCTGTCAGCTGTTACTCCTGTCAACTGTTACTCCTGTCAACTGTTACTCCTGTCAACTGTGTTACTCCTGTCAACTGTGTTACCCATCAACTGTGTTACTCCTGTCAACTGTGTTACTCCTGTCAACTGTTACTCCTGTCAACTGTTACTCCTGTCAACTGTGTTACTCCTGTCAGCTGTTACTCCTGTCAACTGTGTTACTCCTGTCAGCTGTTACTCCTGTCAACTGTTACTCCTGTCAACTGTTACTCCTGTCAGCTGTTACTCCTGTCAACTGTTACTCCTGTCAACTGTTACTCCTTTCAACTGTGTTACTCCTGTCAGCTGTTACTCCTGTCAACTGTTACTCCTGTCAACTGTGTTACTCCTGTCAGCTGTTACTCCTGTCAACTGTTACTCCTGTCAGCTGTTACTCCTGTCAACTGTTACTCCTGTCAACTGTGTTACTCCTGTCAGCTGTTACTCCTGTCAACTGTGTTACTCCTGTCAGCTGTTACTCCTGTCAACTGTTACTCCTGTCAACTGTGTTACTCCTGTCAGCTGTTACTCCTGTCAACTGTGTTACTCCTGTCAGCTGTTACTCCTGTCAACTGTTACTCCTGTCAACAGTTAGTCCTGTCAGCTGTTACTCCTGTCAACTGTTACTCCTGTCAACTGTGTTACTCCTGTCAGCTGTTACTCCTGTCAACTGTGTTACTCCTGTCAGCTGTTACTCCTGTCAACTGTGTTACTCCTGTCAGCTGTTACTCCTGTCAACTGTTACTCCTGTCAACTGTTACTCCTGTCAACAGTTACTCCTGTCAACTGTGTTAACTGTCAACTGTTACCCGTCACCTGTTTTAACCGTCAACTGTATTACCCATCAACTGTGTTACACCTGTCAACTGTTACCCATCAACTCCTGTCAACTGTGTTACCCATCAACTGTTACTCCTGTCAACTGTGTTAACTGTCAACTGTTACCTGTCACCTGTGTTACCCATCAACTGTATCACCCATCAACTGTTACTCCCGTCAACTGTGTTAACTGTCAACTGTTACCTGTCACCTGTGTTACCCATCAACTGTATCACCCATCAACTGTGTTACTCTTGTCAACTGTGCTACTCCTGTCAACTGTTACCGTCAACTGTTACCCATCAACTGTGTTACCCGTCAACTGTTACTCCTGTCAACTGTGTTACTCCTGTCAACTGTGTTAACTGTCAACTGTCACCTGTGTTACCCATCAACTGTGTTACCCATTAACTGTGTTACCCATCAACTGTGTTACTCCTGTCAACTGTTACCCATCAACTGTTACAGTCAACTGTGTTACTCCTGTCAACTGTGTTACCCATCAACTGTGTTACTCCTGTCAACTGTGTTAACTGTCAACTGTTACCCGTCACCTGTTTTAACCGTCAACTGTATTACCCATCAACTGTGTTACTCCTGTCAACTGTGTTACATCTGTCAACTGTGTTACCCATCAACTCCTGTCAACTGTGTTACTCTTGTCAACTGTGTTACTCTTGTCAGCTGTGTTACCTGTCAACTGTGTTACTCCTGTCAACCGTGTTACTCCTGTCAACCGTGTTACTCCTGTCAACCGTGTTACTCCTGTCAACCGTGTTACTCCTGTCAACTGTTACTCCTGTCAACTGTGTTACTCCTGTCAACTGTGTTACTCCTGTCAACTGTGTTACTCCTGTCAACTGTGTTACTCCTGTCAACTGTTACTCCTGTCAACTGTGTTACTCCTGTCAGCTGTTACTCCTGTCAACTGTGTTACTCCTGTAAGCTGTTACTCCTGTCAACTGTTACTCCTGTCAACTGTGTTACTCCTGTCAGCTGTTACTCCTGTCAACTGTGTTACTCCTGTCAGCTGTTACTCCTGTCAACTGTTACTCCTGTCAACAGTTACTCCTGTCAGCTGTTACTCCTGTCAACTGTTACTCCTGTCAACTGTGTTACTCCTGTCAGCTGTTACTCCTGTCAACTGTGTTACTCCTGTCAGCTGTTACTCCTGTCAACTGTGTTACTCCTGTCAACTGTTACTCCTGTCAACTGTTACTCCTGTCAACTGTTACTCCTGTCAACTGTGTTACTCCTGTCAACAGTTACTCCTGTCAACTGTGTTAACTGTCAACTGTTACCCGTCACCTGTTTTAACCGTCAACTGTATTACCCATCAACTGTGTTACACCTGTCAACTGTTACCCATCAACTCCTGTCAACTGTGTTAACTGTCAACTGTTACCTGTCACCTGTGTTAACCATCAACTGTATCACCCATCAACTGTTACTCCCGTCAACTGTGTTAACTGTCAACTGTTACCTGTCACCTGTGTTACCCATCAACTGTATCACCCATCAACTGTGTTACTCTTGTCAACTGTGCTACTCCTGTCAACTGTTACCGTCAACTGTTACCCATCAACTGTGTTACCCGTCAACTGTTACTCCTGTCAACTGTGTTACTCCTGTCAACTGTGTTAACTTCTTAACCCGCACCGGTTCGTGGGCGGGGGGGTTGACGGAAGTGGGGGTGTGTGTACTTTTATTTACTTTTGTTTTATACAAAATATTCAATCAACTATCACAAACTATGCATCATTTGAAAGCTAAAACACTCAAGATTCATGTTCTGAACTTGTTTTTGCAATAAATACACCAGAGAGGAAAGGGTTAAATGAAACGCTAAAGGACCGGCCATGTAAACATTAGCATAATATCAGCGTTACTCATCTTTCATCTCCTGTCGTTCAGATCAGATCGGACGAATCCAATAAACACCCGCATACATCTCTGTGTAAGAGTCCATTCTTCAAAATGCATCCCACTTTTTAATCCAAAACAACGAAAAAATAGGGAAAAAACTAAAAATCCTCCGTTGTTTGCAAGAGAGTTTTGAGTTAGCGTGATCAATCATGTCCATTTTCAATGAAATATCGATTCTATTCCGTGTCTGGCAAACTCCCCCTGCTAGAATAGTTTCTCCCACGTATTTTAAACCCTCCCCCGTCTCTCTCCTTCAATCAGAGACTCTTCTGGGATGCATCATATAGAGGAAGTGCCTTACAGGCTTGGTGAGCTGTCAATCATTGCGCCCATGGTTTTCGTTGGATAAAGGCACTCGGTGCCCAGCCAATGCCTTTCCAACAAAGGTTTGATTGATGGACTTAGTAACCAATCAAAAGGCATTATCTTGCGCAGTTTGCGTAAGTAGGCTTTGGTGAATACTGTTTGTGCGCTGGCTGCGCGTTCTCAATGGCGCAACTGCAGTGGAGCGCGCAGTCTCTCACTGACGCTTCCCATCAGCTAAATGAGTTTTTTACACTTTGTAATCTCTGTAAATAGTTGCTTTAGTTTTTCAGTAACTGTTTATCCATTATAATTAGTAGTATATTGCAGTTTATTGCAGATTTATTTGAATGAAAAACTACTCTTTACAATAGCAAATGTTCTGAAATAAATGGCCTTTTTGAAATGACGCCTAGACTTTTCTTGACATAAAAGCTCACAGAAGCTACATTACTGAGAGAATCATCCTCATATTTGAATCATGACATGATTAGACATTCAGTTTTATATTTAAGTTATTTTCAGGCTCTTAACATTAAATTATAATATTTTTTTCCCTAAGTGAAAACAAAAAACGTGAGTCACTTACATGTATATTTACATGTATATTACTCTGTTCCCATATTACTTTGAGTTATTATGACTCTTGGGTAGCAATATTTCAAGTGTCTAGTTTAAAATAAGACCAGGTTTATGAATATAGACCATAGGGTTTAAGAGCTGCAGACATTTTCATTTGGGTATATCGTTTTCAAAGAATTCTCAAAAATGGGGCGCTTGTTAAGAGGTTAACTGTCAACTGTCACCTGTGTTACCCATCAACTGTGTTACTCCTGTCAACTGTGTTACCCATCAACTCCTGTCAACTGTGTTACTCTTGTCAACTGTGTTACCTGTCAACTGTGTTACTCCTGTCAACTGTGTTACTCCTGTCAACCGTGTTACTCCTGTCAACTGTTACTCCTGTCAGCTGTTACTCCTGTCAACTGTGTTACTCCTGTCAACTGTGTTACCCCTGTCAACTGTGTTACCCCTGTCAACTGTGTTACTCCTGTCAACTGTGTTACTCCTGTCAGCTGTTACTCCTGTCAACTGTGTTACTCCTGTCAACTGTGTTACTCCTGTCAACTGTGTTACCCGTCAGCTGTGTTACCCGTCAGCTGTGTTACTCCTGTCAACTGTGTTACTCCTGTCAACTGTGTTACTCCTGTCAACTGTGTTACCCGTCAGCTGTGTTACTCCTGTCAACTGTGTTACTCCTGTCAACTGTGTTACTCCTGTCAACAGTGTTACCCATCAGCTGTGTTACTCCTGTCAACTGTGTTACCCGTCAGCTGTGTTACTCCTGTCAACTGTGTTACTCCTGTCAACAGTGTTACCCGTCAGCTGTGTTACTCCTGTCAACTGTCTTACCCGTCAGCTGTGTTACTCCTGTCAACTGTGTTACTCCTGTCAACTGTGTTACTCCTGTCAACTGTGTTACCCGTCAACTGTGTTACTCCTGTCAACTGTGTTACCCGTCAACTGTTACCCATCAACTGTGTTACCCATCAACTGTGTTACCCCTGTCAACTTTGTTACCCCTGTCATATGTGTTACTCATGTCAACTGTGTTACCCATCAACTGTGTTACTCCTGTCAACTGTGTTACTCCTGTCAACTGTGTTACCCATCAACTGTGTTACTCCTGTCAACTGTGTTACCCATCAACTCCTGTCAACTGTGTTACTCTTGTCAACTGTGTTACCTGTCAACTGTGTTACTCCTGTCAACTGTGTTACCCGTCAACTGTGTTACTCCTGTCAACTGTGTTACCCCTGTCAACTGTTACTCCTGTCAACTGTGTTACTCCTGTCAGCTGTTACTCCTGTCAACTGTTACTCCTGTCAACTGTGTTACCCCTGTCAACTGTGTTACTCCTGTCAACTGTGTTACCCATCAACTGTGTTACTCCTGTCAGCTGTTACTCCTGTCAACTGTGTTACTCCTGTCAACTGTGTTACCCATCAACTGTGTTACTCATCAACTGTGTTACCCCTGTCAACTTTGTTACTCCTGTCATATGTGTTACTCATGTCAACTGTGTTACTCCTGTCAACTGTGTTACCCATCAACTGTTACTCCTGTCAACTGTGTTACTCCTGTCAACTGTGTTACTCCTGTCAACTGTGTTACTCCTGTCAACTGTGTTACCCATCAACTGTGTTACTCCTGTCAGCTGTTACTCCTGTCAACTGTTACTCCTGTCAACTGTGTTACTCCTGTCAACTGTTACCCCTGTCAACTGTTACTCCTGTCAACTGTGTTACTCCTGTCAGCTGTTACTCCTGTCAACTGTTACTCCTGTCAACTGTTACTCCTGTCAACTGTGTTACTCCTGTCAACTGTGTTACCCATCAACTGTGTTACTCCTGTCAACTGTGTTACTCCTGTCAACTGTTACTCCTGTCAACTGTTACTCCTGTCAACTGTGTTACTCCTGTCAGCTGTTACTCCTGTCAACTGTGTTACTCCTGTCAGCTGTTACTCCTGTCAACTGTTACTCCTGTCAACTGTTACTCCTGTCAGCTGTTACTCCTGTCAACTGTTACTCCTGTCAACTGTTACTCCTTTCAACTGTGTTACTCCTGTCAGCTGTTACTCCTGTCAACTGTTACTCCTGTCAACTGTGTTACTCCTGTCAGCTGTTACTCCTGTCAACTGTTACTCCTGTCAGCTGTTACTCCTGTCAACTGTTACTCCTGTCAACTGTGTTACTCCTGTCAGCTGTTACTCCTGTCAACTGTGTTACTCCTGTCAGCTGTTACTCCTGTCAACTGTTACTCCTGTCAACTGTGTTACTCCTGTCAGCTGTTACTCCTGTCAACTGTGTTACTCCTGTCAGCTGTTACTCCTGTCAACTGTTACTCCTGTCAACAGTTAGTCCTGTCAGCTGTTACTCCTGTCAACTGTTACTCCTGTCAACTGTGTTACTCCTGTCAGCTGTTACTCCTGTCAACTGTGTTACTCCTGTCAGCTGTTACTCCTGTCAACTGTGTTACTCCTGTCAGCTGTTACTCCTGTCAACTGTTACTCCTGTCAACTGTTACTCCTGTCAACAGTTACTCCTGTCAACTGTGTTAACTGTCAACTGTTACCCGTCACCTGTTTTAACCGTCAACTGTATTACCCATCAACTGTGTTACACCTGTCAACTGTTACCCATCAACTCCTGTCAACTGTGTTACCCATCAACTGTTACTCCTGTCAACTGTGTTAACTGTCAACTGTTACCTGTCACCTGTGTTACCCATCAACTGTATCACCCATCAACTGTTACTCCCGTCAACTGTGTTAACTGTCAACTGTTACCTGTCACCTGTGTTACCCATCAACTGTATCACCCATCAACTGTGTTACTCTTGTCAACTGTGCTACTCCTGTCAACTGTTACCGTCAACTGTTACCCATCAACTGTGTTACCCGTCAACTGTTACTCCTGTCAACTGTGTTACTCCTGTCAACTGTGTTAACTGTCAACTGTCACCTGTGTTACCCATCAACTGTGTTACCCATTAACTGTGTTACCCATCAACTGTGTTACTCCTGTCAACTGTTACCCATCAACTGTTACAGTCAACTGTGTTACTCCTGTCAACTGTGTTACCCATCAACTGTGTTACTCCTGTCAACTGTGTTAACTGTCAACTGTTACCCGTCACCTGTTTTAACCGTCAACTGTATTACCCATCAACTGTGTTACTCCTGTCAACTGTGTTACATCTGTCAACTGTGTTACCCATCAACTCCTGTCAACTGTGTTACTCTTGTCAACTGTGTTACTCTTGTCAGCTGTGTTACCTGTCAACTGTGTTACTCCTGTCAACCGTGTTACTCCTGTCAACCGTGTTACTCCTGTCAACCGTGTTACTCCTGTCAACCGTGTTACTCCTGTCAACTGTTACTCCTGTCAACTGTGTTACTCCTGTCAACTGTGTTACTCCTGTCAACTGTGTTACTCCTGTCAACTGTTACTCCTGTCAACTGTGTTACTCCTGTCAGCTGTTACTCCTGTCAACTGTGTTACTCCTGTAAGCTGTTACTCCTGTCAACTGTTACTCCTGTCAACTGTGTTACTCCTGTCAGCTGTTACTCCTGTCAACTGTGTTACTCCTGTCAGCTGTTACTCCTGTCAACTGTTACTCCTGTCAACAGTTACTCCTGTCAGCTGTTACTCCTGTCAACTGTTACTCCTGTCAACTGTGTTACTCCTGTCAGCTGTTACTCCTGTCAACTGTGTTACTCCTGTCAGCTGTTACTCCTGTCAACTGTGTTACTCCTGTCAACTGTTACTCCTGTCAACTGTTACTCCTGTCAACTGTTACTCCTGTCAACTGTGTTACTCCTGTCAACAGTTACTCCTGTCAACTGTGTTAACTGTCAACTGTTACCCGTCACCTGTTTTAACCGTCAACTGTATTACCCATCAACTGTGTTACACCTGTCAACTGTTACCCATCAACTCCTGTCAACTGTGTTAACTGTCAACTGTTACCTGTCACCTGTGTTAACCATCAACTGTATCACCCATCAACTGTTACTCCCGTCAACTGTGTTAACTGTCAACTGTTACCTGTCACCTGTGTTACCCATCAACTGTATCACCCATCAACTGTGTTACTCTTGTCAACTGTGCTACTCCTGTCAACTGTTACCGTCAACTGTTACCCATCAACTGTGTTACCCGTCAACTGTTACTCCTGTCAACTGTGTTACTCCTGTCAACTGTGTTAACTGTCAACTGTCACCTGTGTTACCCATCAACTGTGTTACCCATTAACTGTGTTACTCCTGTCAACTGTAACCCATCAACTGTTACAGTCAACTGTGTTACTCCTGTCAACTGTGTTACCCATCAACTGTGTTACTCCTGTCAACTGTGTTAACTGTCAACTGTTACCCGTCACCTGTTTTAACCGTCAACTGTATTACCCATCAACTGTGTTACTCCTGTCAACTGTGTTACACCTGTCAACTGTGTTACCCATCAACTCCTGTCAACTGTGTTACTCTTGTCAACTGTGTTACTCTTGTCAACTGTGTTACCTGTCAACTGTGTTACTCCTGTCAACCGTGTTACTCCTGTCAACCGTGTTACTCCTGTCAACTGTTACTCCTGTCAGCTGTTACTCCTGTCAACTGTGTTACTCCTGTCAACTGTGTTACTCCTGTCAACTGTGTTACTCCTGTCAGCTGTTACTCCTGTCAACTGTGTTACTCCTGTCAACTGTGTTACTCCTGTCAACTGTGTTACTCCTGTCAACAGTGTTACCCATCAGCTGTGTTACTCCTGTCAACGGTGTTACCCGTCAGCTGTGTTACTCCTGTCAACTGTGTTACTCCTGTCAACTGTTACTCCTGTCAACTGTGTTACCCGTCAACTGTGTTACTCCTGTCAACTGTGTTACCCGTCAACTGTGTTACCCCTGTCAACTTTGTTACCCCTGTCATATGTGTTACTCATGTCAACTGTGTTACTCCTGTCAACTGTGTTACCCATCAACTGTGTTACTCCTGTCAACTGTGTTACTCCTGTCAACTGTGTTACTCCTGTCAACTGTGTTACCCATCAACTGTGTTACTCCTGTCAGCTGTTACTCCTGTCAACTGTGTTACTCCTGTCAACTGTGTTACTCCTGTCAACTGTGTTACCCCTGTCAGCTGTTACTCCTGTCAACTGTGTTACTCCTGTCAGCTGTTACTCCTGTCAACTGTGTTACTCCTGTCAACTGTGTTACCCGCCAACTGTGTTACTCCTGTCAACTGTGTTACCCGTCAATTGTGTTACTCCTGTCAACTGTGTTACCCGTCAACTGTGTTACTCTTTTCAACTGTGTTACTCCTGTCAACTGTGTTACCCCTGTCAACTGTTACTCCTGTCAACTGTGTTACTCCTGTCAGCTGTTACTCCTGTCATCTGTCACCCATCAACTGTGTTACTCCTGTCAACTGTGTTAACTGTCAACTGTTACCCGTCACCTGTTTTAACCGTCAACTGTATTACCCATCAACTGTGTTACACCTGTCAACTGTTACCCATCAACTCCTGTCAACTGTGTTACCCATCAACTGTTACTCCTGTCAACTGTGTTAACTGTCAACTGTTACCTGTCACCTGTGTTACCCATCAACTGTATCACCCATCAACTGTTACTCCCGTCAACTGTGTTAACTGTCAACTGTTACCTGTCACCTGTGTTACCCATCAACTGTATCACCCATCAACTGTGTTACTCTTGTCAACTGTGCTACTCCTGTCAACTGTTACCGTCAACTGTTACCCATCAACTGTGTTACCCGTCAACTGTTACTCCTGTCAACTGTGTTACTCCTGTCAACTGTGTTAACTGTCAACTGTCACCTGTGTTACCCATCAACTGTGTTACCCATTAACTGTGTTACCCATCAACTGTGTTACTCCTGTCAACTGTTACCCATCAACTGTTACAGTCAACTGTGTTACTCCTGTCAACTGTGTTACCCATCAACTGTGTTACTCCTGTCAACTGTGTTAACTGTCAACTGTTACCCGTCACCTGTTTTAACCGTCAACTGTATTACCCATCAACTGTGTTACTCCTGTCAACTGTTACATCTGTCAACTGTGTTACCCATCAACTCCTGTCAACTGTGTTACTCTTGTCAACTGTGTTACTCTTGTCAGCTGTGTTACCTGTCAACTGTGTTACTCCTGTCAACCGTGTTACTCCTGTCAACCGTGTTACTCCTGTCAACCGTGTTACTCCTGTCAACCGTGTTACTCCTGTCAACTGTTACTCCTGTCAACTGTGTTACTCCTGTCAACTGTGTTACTCCTGTCAACTGTGTTACTCCTGTCAACTGTGTTACTCCTGTCAACTGTTACTCCTGTCAACTGTGTTACTCCTGTCAGCTGTTACTCCTGTCAACTGTGTTACTCCTGTAAGCTGTTACTCCTGTCAACTGTTACTCCTGTCAACTGTGTTACTCCTGTCAGCTGTTACTCCTGTCAACTGTGTTACTCCTGTCAGCTGTTACTCCTGTCAACTGTTACTCCTGTCAACAGTTACTCCTGTCAGCTGTTACTCCTGTCAACTGTTACTCCTGTCAACTGTGTTACTCCTGTCAGCTGTTACTCCTGTCAACTGTGTTACTCCTGTCAGCTGTTACTCCTGTCAACTGTGTTACTCCTGTCAACTGTTACTCCTGTCAACTGTTACTCCTGTCAACTGTTACTCCTGTCAACTGTGTTACTCCTGTCAACAGTTACTCCTGTCAACTGTGTTAACTGTCAACTGTTACCCGTCACCTGTTTTAACCGTCAACTGTATTACCCATCAACTGTGTTACACCTGTCAACTGTTACCCATCAACTCCTGTCAACTGTGTTAACTGTCAACTGTTACCTGTCACCTGTGTTAACCATCAACTGTATCACCCATCAACTGTTACTCCCGTCAACTGTGTTAACTGTCAACTGTTACCTGTCACCTGTGTTACCCATCAACTGTATCACCCATCAACTGTGTTACTCTTGTCAACTGTGCTACTCCTGTCAACTGTTACCGTCAACTGTTACCCATCAACTGTGTTACCCGTCAACTGTTACTCCTGTCAACTGTGTTACTCCTGTCAACTGTGTTAACTGTCAACTGTCACCTGTGTTACCCATCAACTGTGTTACCTATTAACTGTGTTACTCCTGTCAACTGTAACCCATCAACTGTTACAGTCAACTGTGTTACTCCTGTCAACTGTGTTACCCATCAACTGTGTTACTCCTGTCAACTGTGTTAACTGTCAACTGTTACCCGTCACCTGTTTTAACCGTCAACTGTATTACCCATCAACTGTGTTACCCATTAACTGTGTTACCCATCAACTGTGTTACTCCTGTCAACTGTTACCCATCAACTGTTACAGTCAACTGTGTTACTCCTGTCAACTGTGTTACCCATCAACTGTGTTACTCCTGTCAACTGTGTTAACTGTCAACTGTTACCCGTCACCTGTTTTAACCGTCAACTGTATTACCCATCAACTGTGTTACTCCTGTCAACTGTGTTACATCTGTCAACTGTGTTACCCATCAACTCCTGTCAACTGTGTTACTCTTGTCAACTGTGTTACTCTTGTCAGCTGTGTTACCTGTCAACTGTGTTACTCCTGTCAACCGTGTTACTCCTGTCAACCGTGTTACTCCTGTCAACCGTGTTACTCCTGTCAACCGTGTTACTCCTGTCAACTGTTACTCCTGTCAACTGTGTTACTCCTGTCAACTGTGTTACTCCTGTCAACTGTGTTACTCCTGTCAACTGTGTTACTCCTGTCAACTGTTACTCCTGTCAACTGTGTTACTCCTGTCAGCTGTTACTCCTGTCAACTGTGTTACTCCTGTAAGCTGTTACTCCTGTCAACTGTTACTCCTGTCAACTGTGTTACTACTGTCAGCTGTTACTCCTGTCAACTGTGTTACTCCTGTCAGCTGTTACTCCTGTCAACTGTTACTCCTGTCAACAGTTACTCCTGTCAGCTGTTACTCCTGTCAACTGTTACTCCTGTCAACTGTGTTACTCCTGTCAGCTGTTACTCCTGTCAACTGTGTTACTCCTGTCAGCTGTTACTCCTGTCAACTGTGTTACTCCTGTCAACTGTTACTCCTGTCAACTGTTACTCCTGTCAACTGTTACTCCTGTCAACTGTGTTACTCCTGTCAACAGTTACTCCTGTCAACTGTGTTAACTGTCAACTGTTACCCGTCACCTGTTTTAACCGTCAACTGTATTACCCATCAACTGTGTTACACCTGTCAACTGTTACCCATCAACTCCTGTCAACTGTGTTAACTGTCAACTGTTACCTGTCACCTGTGTTAACCATCAACTGTATCACCCATCAACTGTTACTCCCGTCAACTGTGTTAACTGTCAACTGTTACCTGTCACCTGTGTTACCCATCAACTGTATCACCCATCAACTGTGTTACTCTTGTCAACTGTGCTACTCCTGTCAACTGTTACCGTCAACTGTTACCCATCAACTGTGTTACCCGTCAACTGTTACTCCTGTCAACTGTGTTACTCCTGTCAACTGTGTTAACTGTCAACTGTCACCTGTGTTACCCATCAACTGTGTTACCCATTAACTGTGTTACTCCTGTCAACTGTAACCCATCAACTGTTACAGTCAACTGTGTTACTCCTGTCAACTGTGTTACCCATCAACTGTGTTACTCCTGTCAACTGTGTTAACTGTCAACTGTTACCCGTCACCTGTTTTAACCGTCAACTGTATTACCCATCAACTGTGTTACTCCTGTCAACTGTGTTACACCTGTCAACTGTGTTACCCATCAACTCCTGTCAACTGTGTTACTCTTGTCAACTGTGTTACTCTTGTCAACTGTGTTACCTGTCAACTGTGTTACTCCTGTCAACCGTGTTACTCCTGTCAACCGTGTTACTCCTGTCAACTGTTACTCCTGTCAGCTGTTACTCCTGTCAACTGTGTTACTCCTGTCAACTGTGTTACTCCTGTCAACTGTGTTACTCCTGTCAGCTGTTACTCCTGTCAACTGTGTTACTCCTGTCAACTGTGTTACTCCTGTCAACTGTGTTACTCCTGTCAACAGTGTTACCCATCAGCTGTGTTACTCCTGTCAACGGTGTTACCCGTCAGCTGTGTTACTCCTGTCAACTGTGTTACTCCTGTCAACTGTTACTCCTGTCAACTGTGTTACCCGTCAACTGTGTTACTCCTGTCAACTGTGTTACCCGTCAACTGTGTTACCCCTGTCAACTTTGTTACCCCTGTCATATGTGTTACTCATGTCAACTGTGTTACTCCTGTCAACTGTGTTACCCATCAACTGTGTTACTCCTGTCAACTGTGTTACTCCTGTCAACTGTGTTACTCCTGTCAACTGTGTTACCCATCAACTGTGTTACTCCTGTCAGCTGTTACTCCTGTCAACTGTGTTACTCCTGTCAACTGTGTTACTCCTGTCAACTGTGTTACCCCTGTCAGCTGTTACTCCTGTCAACTGTGTTACTCCTGTCAGCTGTTACTCCTGTCAACTGTGTTACTCCTGTCAACTGTGTTACCCGCCAACTGTGTTACTCCTGTCAACTGTGTTACCCGTCAATTGTGTTACTCCTGTCAACTGTGTTACCCGTCAACTGTGTTACTCTTTTCAACTGTGTTACTCCTGTCAACTGTGTTACCCCTGTCAACTGTTACTCCTGTCAACTGTGTTACTCCTGTCAGCTGTTACTCCTGTCATCTGTCACCCATCAACTGTGTTACTCCTGTCAACTGTGTTAACTGTCAACTGTTACCCGTCACCTGTTTTAACCGTCAACTGTATTACCCATCAACTGTGTTACACCTGTCAACTGTTACCCATCAACTCCTGTCAACTGTGTTACCCATCAACTGTTACTCCTGTCAACTGTGTTAACTGTCAACTGTTACCTGTCACCTGTGTTACCCATCAACTGTATCACCCATCAACTGTTACTCCCGTCAACTGTGTTAACTGTCAACTGTTACCTGTCACCTGTGTTACCCATCAACTGTATCACCCATCAACTGTGTTACTCTTGTCAACTGTGCTACTCCTGTCAACTGTTACCGTCAACTGTTACCCATCAACTGTGTTACCCGTCAACTGTTACTCCTGTCAACTGTGTTACTCCTGTCAACTGTGTTAACTGTCAACTGTCACCTGTGTTACCCATCAACTGTGTTACCCATTAACTGTGTTACCCATCAACTGTGTTACTCCTGTCAACTGTTACCCATCAACTGTTACAGTCAACTGTGTTACTCCTGTCAACTGTGTTACCCATCAACTGTGTTACTCCTGTCAACTGTGTTAACTGTCAACTGTTACCCGTCACCTGTTTTAACCGTCAACTGTATTACCCATCAACTGTGTTACTCCTGTCAACTGTGTTACATCTGTCAACTGTGTTACCCATCAACTCCTGTCAACTGTGTTACTCTTGTCAACTGTGTTACTCTTGTCAGCTGTGTTACCTGTCAACTGTGTTACTCCTGTCAACCGTGTTACTCCTGTCAACCGTGTTACTCCTGTCAACCGTGTTACTCCTGTCAACCGTGTTACTCCTGTCAACTGTTACTCCTGTCAACTGTGTTACTCCTGTCAACTGTGTTACTCCTGTCAACTGTGTTACTCCTGTCAACTGTGTTACTCCTGTCAACTGTTACTCCTGTCAACTGTGTTACTCCTGTCAGCTGTTACTCCTGTCAACTGTGTTACTCCTGTAAGCTGTTACTCCTGTCAACTGTTACTCCTGTCAACTGTGTTACTCCTGTCAGCTGTTACTCCTGTCAACTGTGTTACTCCTGTCAGCTGTTACTCCTGTCAACTGTTACTCCTGTCAACAGTTACTCCTGTCAGCTGTTACTCCTGTCAACTGTTACTCCTGTCAACTGTGTTACTCCTGTCAGCTGTTACTCCTGTCAACTGTGTTACTCCTGTCAGCTGTTACTCCTGTCAACTGTGTTACTCCTGTCAACTGTTACTCCTGTCAACTGTTACTCCTGTCAACTGTTACTCCTGTCAACTGTGTTACTCCTGTCAACAGTTACTCCTGTCAACTGTGTTAACTGTCAACTGTTACCCGTCACCTGTTTTAACCGTCAACTGTATTACCCATCAACTGTGTTACACCTGTCAACTGTTACCCATCAACTCCTGTCAACTGTGTTAACTGTCAACTGTTACCTGTCACCTGTGTTAACCATCAACTGTATCACCCATCAACTGTTACTCCCGTCAACTGTGTTAACTGTCAACTGTTACCTGTCACCTGTGTTACCCATCAACTGTATCACCCATCAACTGTGTTACTCTTGTCAACTGTGCTACTCCTGTCAACTGTTACCGTCAACTGTTACCCATCAACTGTGTTACCCGTCAACTGTTACTCCTGTCAACTGTGTTACTCCTGTCAACTGTGTTAACTGTCAACTGTCACCTGTGTTACCCATCAACTGTGTTACCCATTAACTGTGTTACTCCTGTCAACTGTAACCCATCAACTGTTACAGTCAACTGTGTTACTCCTGTCAACTGTGTTACCCATCAACTGTGTTACTCCTGTCAACTGTGTTAACTGTCAACTGTTACCCGTCACCTGTTTTAACCGTCAACTGTATTACCCATCAACTGTGTTACTCCTGTCAACTGTGTTACACCTGTCAACTGTGTTACCCATCAACTCCTGTCAACTGTGTTACTCTTGTCAACTGTGTTACTCTTGTCAACTGTGTTACCTGTCAACTGTGTTACTCCTGTCAACCGTGTTACTCCTGTCAACCGTGTTACTCCTGTCAACTGTTACTCCTGTCAGCTGTTACTCCTGTCAACTGTGTTACTCCTGTCAACTGTGTTACTCCTGTCAACTGTGTTACTCCTGTCAGCTGTTACTCCTGTCAACTGTGTTACTCCTGTCAACTGTGTTACTCCTGTCAACTGTGTTACTCCTGTCAACAGTGTTACCCATCAGCTGTGTTACTCCTGTCAACGGTGTTACCCGTCAGCTGTGTTACTCCTGTCAACTGTGTTACTCCTGTCAACTGTTACTCCTGTCAACTGTGTTACCCGTCAACTGTGTTACTCCTGTCAACTGTGTTACCCGTCAACTGTGTTACCCCTGTCAACTTTGTTACCCCTGTCATATGTGTTACTCATGTCAACTGTGTTACTCCTGTCAACTGTGTTACCCATCAACTGTGTTACTCCTGTCAACTGTGTTACTCCTGTCAACTGTGTTACCCATCAACTGTGTTACTCCTGTCAGCTGTTACTCCTGTCAACTGTGTTACTCCTGTCAACTGTGTTACTCCTGTCAACTGTGTTACCCCTGTCAGCTGTTACTCCTGTCAACTGTGTTACTCCTGTCAGCTGTTACTCCTGTCAACTGTGTTACTCCTGTCAACTGTGTTACCCGCCAACTGTGTTACTCCTGTCAACTGTGTTACCCGTCAATTGTGTTACTCCTGTCAACTGTGTTACCCGTCAACTGTGTTACTCTTTTCAACTGTGTTACTCCTGTCAACTGTGTTACCCCTGTCAACTGTTACTCCTGTCAACTGTGTTACTCCTGTCAGCTGTTACTCCTGTCATCTGTCACCCATCAACTGTGTTACTCCTGTCAACTGTGTTACTCCTGTCAGCTGTTACTCCTGTCAACTGTGTTACTCCTGTCAACTGTTACTCCTGTCAACTGTGTTACCCGTCAACTGTGTTACTCCTGTCAACTGTTACCCGTCAACTGTGTTACCCCTGTCAACTTTGTTACCCCTGTCATATGTGTTACTCATGTCAACTGTGTTACTCCTGTCAACTGTGTTACCCGTCAACTGTGTTACTCCTGTCAACTGTGTTACCCCTGTCAACTGTTACTCCTGTCAACTGTGTTACTCCTGTCAGCTGTTACTCCTGTCAACTGTTACTCCTGTCAACTGTGTTACCCATCAACTGTGTTACTCCTGTCAACTGTGTTACTCCTGTCAGCTGTTACTCCTGTCAACTGTGTTACTCCTGTCAACTGTGTTACCCATCAACTGTGTTACTCATCAACTGTGTTACCCCTGTCGACTTTGTTACTCCTGTCATATGTGTTACTCATGTCAACTGTGTTACTCCTGTCAACTGTGTTACCCATCAACTGTGTTACTCCTGTCAACTGTGTTACTCCTGTCAGCTGTTACTCCTGTCAACTGTTACTCCTGTCAACTGTGTTACTCCTGTCAACTGTTACTCCTGTCAACTGTGTTACTCCTGTCAGCTGTTACTCCTGTCAACTGTTACTCCTGTCAACTGTTACTCCTGTCAACTGTGTTACTCCTGTCAACTGTGTTACCCATCAACTGTGTTACTCCTGTCAACTGTTACTCCTGTCAGCTGTTACTCCTGTCAACTGTGTTACTCCTGTCAACTGTGTTACTCCTGTCAACTGTGTTACCCGCCAACTGTGTTACTCCTGTCAACTGTGTTACTCCTGTCAACTGTGTTACCCATCAACTGTGTTACTCCTGTCAACTGTTACTCCTGTCAGCTGTTACTCCTGTCAACTGTGTTACTCCTGTCAACTGTGTTACTCCTGTCAACTGTGTTACCCGCCAACTGTGTTACTCCTGTCAGCTGTTACTCCTGTCAGCTGTTACTCCTGTCAACTGTTACTCCTGTCAACTGTGTTACTCCTGTCAGCTGTTACTCCTGTCAACTGTTACTCCTGTCAACTGTTACTCCTGTCAACTGTGTTACTCCTGTCAACTGTGTTACCCATCAACTGTGTTACTCCTGTCAACTGTTACTCCTGTCAGCTGTTACTCCTGTCAACTGTGTTACTCCTGTCAACTGTGTTACTCCTGTCAACTGTGTTACCCGCCAACTGTGTTACTCCTGTCAACTGTGTTACCCGTCAATTGTGTTACTCCTGTCAACTGTGTTACCCGTCAACTGTGTTACTCTTTTCAACTGCGTTACTCCTGTCAACTGTGTTACCCCTGTCAACTGTTACTCCTGTCAACTGTGTTACTCCTGTCAGCTGTTACTCCTGTCATCTGTCTTACTCCTGTCAACTGTGTTACTCCTGTCAACTGTTACCCATCAACTGTGTTACTCCTGTCAACTGTGTTACTCCTGTCAGCTGTTACTCCTGTCAACTGTGTTACTCCTGTCAACTGTTACTCCTGTCAACTGTGTTACTTCTGTCAACTGTGTTACCCGTCAACTGTGTTACTCCTGTCAACTGTGTTACCCGTCAACTGTGTTACCCGTCAACTGTGTTACCCCTGTCAACTGTTACTCCTGTCAACTGTGTTACTCCTGTCAGCTGTTACTCCTGTCAACTGTTACTCCTGTCAACTGTGTTACCCCTGTCAACTGTGTTACTCCTGTCAACTGTGTTACCCATCAACTGTGTTACTCGTCAACTGTGTTACTCCTGTCAGCTGTTACTCCTGTCAACTGTGTTACTCCTGTCAACTGTGTTACCCATCAACTGTGTTACCCACTAACTGTGTTACCCATCAACTGTGTTACTCCTGTCAACTGTAACCCATCAACTGTTACAGTCAACTGTGTTACTCCTGTCAACTGTGTTACCCATCAACTGTGTTACTCCTGTCAACTGTGTTAACTGTCAACTGTTACCCGTCACCTGTTTTAACCGTCAACTGTATTACCCATCAACTGTGTTACTCCTGTCAACTGTGTTACATCTGTCAACTGTGTTACCCATCAACTCCTGTCAACTGTGTTACTCTTGTCAACTGTGTTACTCTTGTCAGCTGTGTTACCTGTCAACTGTGTTACTCCTGTCAACCGTGTTACTCCTGTCAACCGTGTTACTCCTGTCAACCGTGTTACTCCTGTCAACCGTGTTACTCCTGTCAACTGTTACTCCTGTCAACTGTGTTACTCCTGTCAACTGTGTTACTCCTGTCAACTGTGTTACTCCTGTCAACTGTGTTACTCCTGTCAACTGTTACTCCTGTCAACTGTGTTACTCCTGTCAGCTGTTACTCCTGTCAACTGTGTTACTCCTGTAAGCTGTTACTCCTGTCAACTGTTACTCCTGTCAACTGTGTTACTCCTGTCAACTGTGTTACTCTTGTCAACTGTGTTACTCTTGTCAACTGTGTTACCTGTCAACTGTGTTACTCCTGTCAACCGTGTTACTCCTGTCAACCGTGTTACTCCTGTCAACCGTGTTACTCCTGTCAACCGTGTTACTCCTGTCAACTGTTACTCCTGTCAGCTGTTACTCCTGTCAACTGTGTTACTCCTGTCAACTGTGTTACTCCTGTCAGCTGTTACTCCTGTCAACTGTGTTACTCCTGTCAACTGTGTTACTCCTGTCAACTGTGTTACTCCTGTCAGCTGTTACTCCTGTCAACTGTGTTACTCCTGTCAACTGTGTTACTCCTGTCAACTGTGTTACTCCTGTCAACAGTGTTACCCATCAGCTGTGTTACTCCTGTCAACTGTGTTACCCGTCAGCTGTGTTACTCCTGTCAACTGTGTTACTCCTGTCAACTGTTACTCCTGTCAACTGTGTTACCCGTCAACTGTGTTACTCCTGTCAACTGTGTTACCCGTCAACTGTGTTACCCCTGTCAACTTTGTTACCCCTGTCATATGTGTTACTCATGTCAACTGTGTTACTCCTGTCAACTGTTACCCATCAACTGTGTTACTCCTGTCAACTGTGTTACTCCTGTCAACTGTGTTACTCCTGTCAACTGTGTTACCCATCAACTGTGTTACTCCTGTCAGCTGTTACTCCTGTCAACTGTGTTACTCCTGTCAACTGTGTTACTCCTGTCAACTGTGTTACCCCTGTCAACTGTTACTCCTGTCAGCTGTTACTCCTGTCAACTGTGTTACTCCTGTCAGCTGTTACTCCTGTCAACTGTGTTACTCCTGTCAACTGTGTTACCCGCCAACCGTGTTACTCCTGTCAACTGTGTTACCCGTCAATTGTGTTACTCCTGTCAACTGTGTTACCCGTCAACTGTGTTACTCTTTTCAACTGTGTTACTCCTGTCAACTGTGTTACCCCTGTCAACTGTTACTCCTGTCAACTGTGTTACTCCTGTCAGCTGTTACTCCTGTCATCTGTCACCCATCAACTGTGTTACTCCTGTCAACTGTGTTACTCCTGTCAGCTGTTACTCCTGTCAACTGTGTTACTCCTGTCAACTGTTACTCCTGTCAACTGTGTTACCCGTCAACTGTGTTACTCCTGTCAACTGTGTTACCCGTCAACTGTGTTACCCCTGTCAACTTTGTTACCCCTGTCATATGTGTTACTCATGTCAACTGTGTTACTCCTGTCAACTGTGTTACCCGTCAACTGTGTTACTCCTGTCAACTGTGTTACCCCTGTCAACTGTTACTCCTGTCAACTGTGTTACTCCTGTCAGCTGTGTTACCCATCAACTGTGTTACTCCTGTCAACTGTGTTACTCCTGTCAGCTGTTACTCCTGTCAACTGTGTTACTCCTGTCAACTGTGTTACCCATCAACTGTGTTACTCATCAACTGTGTTACCCCTGTCGACTTTGTTACTCCTGTCATATGTGTTACTCATGTCAACTGTGTTACTCCTGTCAACTGTGTTACCCATCAACTGTGTTACTCCTGTCAACTGTGTTACTCCTGTCAGCTGTTACTCCTGTCAACTGTTACTCCTGTCAACTGTGTTACTCCTGTCAACTGTGTTACCCCTGTCAACTGTTACTCCTGTCAACTGTGTTACTCCTGTCAGCTGTTACTCCTGTCAACTGTTACTCCTGTCAACTGTTACTCCTGTCAACTGTGTTACTCCTGTCAACTGTGTTACCCATCAACTGTGTTACTCCTGTCAACTGTTACTCCTGTCAGCTGTTACTCCTGTCAACTGTGTTACTCCTGTCAACTGTGTTACTCCTGTCAACTGTGTTACTCCTGTCAACTGTGTTACCCGCCAACTGTGTTACTCCTGTCAACTGTGTTACCCGTCAATTGTGTTACTCCTGTCAACTGTTTTACCCGTCAACTGTGTTACTCTTTTCAACTGCGTTACTCCTGTCAACTGTGTTACCCCTGTCAACTGTTACTCCTGTCAACTGTGTTACTCCTGTCAGCTGTTACTCCTGTCATCTGTCTTACTCCTGTCAACTGTGTTACTCCTGTCAACTGTTACCCATCAACTGTGTTACTCCTGTCAACTGTGTTACTCCTGTCAGCTGTTACTCCTGTCAACTGTGTTACTCCTGTCAACTGTTACTCCTGTCAACTGTGTTACTTCTGTCAACTGTGTTACCCGTCAACTGTGTTACTCCTGTCAACTGTGTTACCCGTCAACTGTGTTACCCGTCAACTGTGTTACCCCTGTCAACTGTTACTCCTGTCAACTGTGTTACTCCTGTCAGCTGTTACTCCTGTCAACTGTTACTCCTGTCAACTGTGTTACCCCTGTCAACTGTGTTACTCCTGTCAACTGTGTTACCCATCAACTGTGTTACTCGTCAACTGTGTTACTCCTGTCAGCTGTTACTCCTGTCAACTGTGTTACTCCTGTCAACTGTGTTACCCATCAACTGTGTTACTCATCAACTGTGTTACCCCTGTCAACTTTGTTACTCCTGTTATATGTGTTACTCCTGTCAACTGTGTTACTCCTGTCAACTGTGTTACCCATCAACTGTGTTACTCCTGTCAGCTGTTACTCCTGTCAACTGTTACTCCTGTCAACTGTGTTACTCCTGTCAACTGTGTTACCCCTGTCAACTGTTACTCCTGTCAACTGTGTTACTCCTGTCAACTGTTACTCCTGTCAACTGTGTTACTCCTGTCAACTGTGTTACCCATCAACTGTGTTACTCCTGTCAACTGTGTTACTCCTGTCAACTGTGTTACCCATCAACTGTGTTACTCCTGTCAACTGTGTTACTCCTGTCAGCTGTTACTCCTGTCAACTGTTACTCCTGTCAACTGTGTTACTCCTGTCAGCTGTTACTCCTGTCAACTGTGTTACTCCTGTCAGCTGTTACTCCTGTCAACTGTTACTCCTGTCAACTGTTACTCCTGTCAGCTGTTACTCCTGTCAACTGTGTTACTCCTGTCAGCTGTTACTCCTGTCAACTGTTACTCCTGTCAACTGTGTTACTCCTGTCAGCTGTTACTCCTGTCAACTGTTACTCCTGTCAACTGTGTTACCCCTGTCAGCTGTTACTCCTGTCAACTGTTACTCCTGTCAGCTGTTACTCCTGTCAACTGTTACTCCTGTCAACTGTTACTCCTGTCAACTGTTACTCCTGTCAACTGTTACTCCTGTCAACTGTTACTCCTGTCAACTGTGTTACTCCTGTCAACTGTTACTCCTGTCAACTGTTACTCCTGTCAACTGTTACTCCTGTCAACTGTTACTCCTGTCAACTGTGTTACCCCTGTCAGCTGTTACTCCTGTCAACTGTTACTCCTGTCAGCTGTTACTCCTGTCAACTGTTACTCCTGTCAACTGTTACTCCTGTCAGCTGTTACTCCTGTCAACTGTGTTACTCCTGTCAGCTGTTACTCCTGTCAACTGTTACTCCTGTCAACTGTGTTACTCCTGTCAGCTGTTACTCCTGTCAACTGTGTTACTCCTGTCAGCTGTTACTCCTGTCAACTGTTACTCCTGTCAACTGTTACTCCTGTCAGCTGTTACTCCTGTCAACTGTTACTCCTGTCAGCTGTTACTCCTGTCAACTGTGTTACTCCTGTCAGCTGTTACTCCTGTCAACTGTTACTCCTGTCAGCTGTTACTCCTGTAAACTGTTACTCCTGTCAGCTGTTACTCCTGTCAACTGTGTTACTCCTGTCAGCTGTTACTCCTGTCAACTGTGTTACTCCTGTCAGCTGTTACTCCTCTCAACTGTTACTCCTGTCAACTGTTACTCCTGTCAACTGTGTTACTCCTGTCAACTGTGTTACTCCTGTCAACTGTGTTACTCCTGTCAACTGTGTTACTCCTGTCAACTGTGTTACTCCTGTCAACTGTTACTCCTGTCAACTGTTACTCCTGTCAACTGTGTTACTCCTGTCAGCTGTTACTCCTGTCAACTGTTACTCCTGTCAACTGTTACTCCTGTCAGCTGTTACTCCTGTCAACTGTTACTCCTGTCAGCTGTTACTCCTGTCAACTGTGTTACTCCTGTCAGCTGTTACTCCTGTCAACTGTTACTCCTGTCAGCTGTTACTCCTGTCAACTGTTACTCCTGTCAGCTGTTACTCCTGTCAACTGTGTTACTCCTGTCAGCTGTTACTCCTGTCAACTGTGTTACTCCTGTCAGCTGTTACTCCTGTCAACTGTTACTCCTGTCAACTGTTACTCCTGTCAGCTGTTACTCCTGTCAACTGTTACTCCTGTCAACTGTTACTCCTGTCAACTGTTACTCCTGTCAACTGTGTTACTCCTGTCAGCTGTTACTCCTGTCAACTGTTACTCCTGTCAACTGTGTTACTCCTGTCAGCTGTTACTCCTGTCAACTGTTACTCCTGTCAACTGTGTTACTCCTGTCAACTGTGTTACCCCTGTCAACTGTTACTCCTGTCAACTGTGTTACTCCTGTCAGCTGTTACTCCTGTCAACTGTTACTCCTGTCAACTGTTACTCCTGTCAACTGTGTTACTCCTGTCAACTGTGTTACCCATCAACTGTGTTACTCCTGTCAACTGTGTTACTCCTGTCAGCTGTTACTCCTGTCAACTGTTACTCCTGTCAACTGTGTTACCCCTGTCAACTGTGTTACTCCTGTCAACTGTGTTACCCATCAACTGTGTTACTCGTCAACTGTGTTACTCCTGTCAGCTGTTACTCCTGTCAACTGTGTTACTCCTGTCAACTGTGTTACCCATCAACTGTGTTACTCATCAACTGTGTTACCCCTGTCAACTTTGTTACTCCTGTTATATGTGTTACTCCTGTCAACTGTGTTACTCCTGTCAACTGTGTTACCCATCAACTGTGTTACTCCTGTCAGCTGTTACTCCTGTCAACTGTTACTCCTGTCAACTGTGTTACTCCTGTCAACTGTGTTACCCCTGTCAACTGTTACTCCTGTCAACTGTGTTACTCCTGTCAACTGTTACTCCTGTCAACTGTGTTACTCCTGTCAACTGTGTTACCCATCAACTGTGTTACTCCTGTCAACTGTGTTACTCCTGTCAACTGTGTTACCCATCAACTGTGTTACTCCTGTCAACTGTGTTACTCCTGTCAGCTGTTACTCCTGTCAACTGTTACTCCTGTCAACTGTTACTCCTGTCAACTGTGTTACTCCTGTCAGCTGTTACTCCTGTCAACTGTGTTACTCCTGTCAGCTGTTACTCCTGTCAACTGTTACTCCTGTCAACTGTTACTCCTGTCAGCTGTTACTCCTGTCAACTGTTACTCCTGTCAACTGTTACTCCTGTCAACTGTTACTCCTGTCAACTGTGTTACTCCTGTCAGCTGTTACTCCTGTCAACTGTTACTCCTGTCAACTGTGTTACTCCTGTCAGCTGTTACTCCTGTCAACTGTTACTCCTGTCAACTGTGTTACTCCTGTCAACTGTGTTACCCCTGTCAACTGTTACTCCTGTCAACTGTGTTACTCCTGTCAGCTGTTACTCCTGTCAACTGTTACTCCTGTCAACTGTGTTACTCCTGTCAACTGTGTTACCCGTCAACTGTGTTACTCCTGTCAACTGTGTTACCCATCAACTGTGGTACCCCTGTAAACTGTGTTAACTGTCAACTGTGTTACCCCTGTCAACTGTGTTTCCAATCAAATGTGTTACTCCTGTCAACTGTGTTACCCCTGTCAACTGTGTTACCAATCAAATGTGTTACTCCTGTCAACTGTTACCGTCAACTGTTACCCATCAACTGTGTTACCCGTCAACTGTGTTACTCCTGTCAACTGTGTTACTCCTGTCAACTGTGTTACCCCTGTCAACTGTGTTACCCCCTGTCAACTGTGTTACCCCTGTCAACTGTGTTACTCCTGTGAACTGTGTTACTCCTGTCAACTGTTACCGTCAACTGTTACCCATCAACTGTGTTACCCCTGTCAACTGTGTTACTCCTGTCAACTGTGTTACTCCTGTCAACTGTGTTACTCCTGTCAACTGTGTTACTCCTGTCAACTGTGTTACTCCTGTCAACTGTTACCCATCAACTCCTGTCAACTGTGTTACTCCTGTCAACTGTGTTACACCTGTCAACTGTTACCCATCAACTCCTGTCAACTGTGTTACTCTTGTCAACTGTGTTACCCATCAACTGTTACTCCTGTCAACTGTGTTAACTGTCAACTGTTACCTGTCACTTGTGTTACCCATCAACTGTATCACCCATCAACTGTTACTCCCGTCAACTGTGTTAACTGTCAACTGTTACCTGTCACCTGTGTTACCCATCAACTGTATCACCCATCAACTGTGTTACTCTTGTCAACTGTGCTACTCCTGTCAACTGTTACCGTCAACTGTTACCCATCAACTGTGTTACCCGTCAACTGTTACTCCTGTCAACTGTGTTACTCCTGTCAACTGTGTTAACTTCTTAACCCGCACCGGTTCGTGGGCGGGGGGGTTGACGGAAGTGGGGGTGTGTGTACTTTTATTTACTTTTGTTTTATACAAAATATTCAATCAACTATCACAAACTATGCATCATTTGAAAGCTAAAACACTCAAGATTCATGTTCTGAACTTGTTTTTGCAATAAATACACCAGAGAGGAAAGGGTTAAATGAAACGCTAAAGGACCGGCCATGTAAACATTAGCATAATATCAGCGTTACTCATCTTTCATCTCCTGTCGTTCAGATCAGATCGGACGAATCCAATAAACACCCGCATACATCTCTGTGTAAGAGTCCATTCTTCAAAATGCATCCCACTTTTTAATCCAAAACAACGAAAAAATAGGGAAAAAACTAAAAATCCTCCGTTGTTTGCAAGAGAGTTTTGAGTTAGCGTGATCAATCATGTCCATTTTCAATGAAATATCGATTCTATTCCGTGTCTGGCAAACTCCCCCTGCTAGAATAGTTTCTCCCACGTATTTTAAACCCTCCCCCGTCTCTCTCCTTCAATCAGAGACTCTTCTGGGATGCATCATATAGAGGAAGTGCCTTACAGGCTTGGTGAGCTGTCAATCATTGCGCCCATGGTTTTCGTTGGATAAAGGCACTCGGTGCCCAGCCAATGCCTTTCCAACAAAGGTTTGATTGATGGACTTAGTAACCAATCAAAAGGCATTATCTTGCGCAGTTTGCGTAAGTAGGCTTTGGTGAATACTGTTTGTGCGCTGGCTGCGCGTTCTCAATGGCGCAACTGCAGTGGAGCGCGCAGTCTCTCACTGACGCTTCCCATCAGCTAAATGAGTTTTTTACACTTTGTAATCTCTGTAAATAGTTGCTTTAGTTTTTCAGTAACTGTTTATCCATTATAATTAGTAGTATATTGCAGTTTATTGCAGATTTATTTGAATGAAAAACTACTCTTTACAATAGCAAATGTTCTGAAATAAATGGCCTTTTTGAAATGACGCCTAGACTTTTCTTGACATAAAAGCTCACAGAAGCTACATTACTGAGAGAATCATCCTCATATTTGAATCATGACATGATTAGACATTCAGTTTTATATTTAAGTTATTTTCAGGCTCTTAACATTAAATTATAATATTTTTTTCCCTAAGTGAAAACAAAAAACGTGAGTCACTTACATGTATATTTACATGTATATTACTCTGTTCCCATATTACTTTGAGTTATTATGACTCTTGGGTAGCAATATTTCAAGTGTCTAGTTTAAAATAAGACCAGGTTTATGAATATAGACCATAGGGTTTAAGAGCTGCAGACATTTTCATTTGGGTATATCGTTTTCAAAGAATTCTCAAAAATGGGGCGCTTGTTAAGAGGTTAACTGTCAACTGTCACCTGTGTTACCCATCAACTGTGTTACTCCTGTCAACTGTGTTACCCATCAACTCCTGTCAACTGTGTTACTCTTGTCAACTGTGTTACCTGTCAACTGTGTTACTCCTGTCAACTGTGTTACTCCTGTCAACCGTGTTACTCCTGTCAACTGTTACTCCTGTCAGCTGTTACTCCTGTCAACTGTGTTACTCCTGTCAACTGTGTTACCCCTGTCAACTGTGTTACTCCTGTCAACTGTGTTACTCCTGTCAGCTGTTACTCCTGTCAACTGTGTTACTCCTGTCAACTGTGTTACTCCTGTCAACTGTGTTACCCGTCAGCTGTGTTACTCCTGTCAACTGTGTTACTCCTGTCAACTGTGTTACTCCTGTCAACTGTTTTACCCGTCAGCTGTGTTACTCCTGTCAACTGTGTTACTCCTGTCAACTGTGTTACTCCTGTCAACTGTTACTCCTGTCAACTGTGTTACTCCTGTCAACTGTGTTACTCCTGTCAACAGTGTTACCCATCAGCTGTGTTACTCCTGTCAACTGTGTTACCCGTCAGCTGTGTTACTCCTGTCAACTGTGTTACTCCTGTCAACTGTGTTACTCCTGTCAACAGTGTTACCCGTCAGCTGTGTTACTCCTGTCAACTGTCTTACCCGTCAGCTGTGTTACTCCTGTCAACTGTGTTACTCCTGTCAACTGTGTTACTCCTGTCAACTGTGTTACCCGTCAACTGTGTTACTCCTGTCAACTGTGTTACCCGTCAACTGTTACCCATCAACTGTGTTACCCCTGTCAACTTTGTTACCCCTGTCATATGTGTTACTCATGTCAACTGTGTTACCCATCAACTGTGTTACTCCTGTCAACTGTGTTACTCCTGTCAACTGTGTTACCCATCAACTGTGTTACTCCTGTCAACTGTGTTACCCATCAACTCCTGTCAACTGTGTTACTCTTGTCAACTGTGTTACCTGTCAACTGTGTTACTCCTGTCAACTGTGTTACCCGTCAACTGTGTTACTCCTGTCAACTGTGTTACCCCTGTCAACTCTTACTCCTGTCAACTGTGTTACTCCTGTCAGCTGTTACTCCTGTCAACTGTTACTCCTGTCAACTGTGTTACCCCTGTCAACTGTGTTACTCCTGTCAACTGTGTTACCCATCAACTGTGTTACTCCTGTCAACTGTGTTACTCCTGTCAGCTGTTACTCCTGTCAACTGTGTTACTCCTGTCAACTGTGTTACCCATCAACTGTGTTACTCATCAACTGTGTTACCCCTGTCAACTTTGTTACTCCTGTCATATGTGTTACTCATGTCAACTGTGTTACTCCTGTCAACTGTGTTACCCATCAACTGTTACTCCTGTCAACTGTGTTACTCCTGTCAACTGTGTTACTCCTGTCAACTGTGTTACTCCTGTCAACTGTGTTACCCATCAACTGTGTTACTCCTGTCAGCTGTTACTCCTGTCAACTGTTACTCCTGTCAACTGTGTTACTCCTGTCAACTGTTACCCCTGTCAACTGTTACTCCTGTCAACTGTGTTACTCCTGTCAGCTGTTACTCCTGTCAACTGTTACTCCTGTCAACTGTTACTCCTGTCAACTGTGTTACTCCTGTCAACTGTGTTACCCATCAACTGTGTTACTCCTGTCAACTGTGTTACTCCTGTCAACTGTTACTCCTGTCAACTGTTACTCCTGTCAACTGTGTTACTCCTGTCAGCTGTTACTCCTGTCAACTGTGTTACTCCTGTCAGCTGTTACTCCTGTCAACTGTTACTCCTGTCAACTGTTACTCCTGTCAGCTGTTACTCCTGTCAACTGTTACTCCTGTCAACTGTTACTCCTTTCAACTGTGTTACTCCTGTCAGCTGTTACTCCTGTCAACTGTTACTCCTGTCAACTGTGTTACTCCTGTCAGCTGTTACTCCTGTCAACTGTTACTCCTGTCAGCTGTTACTCCTGTCAACTGTTACTCCTGTCAACTGTGTTACTCCTGTCAGCTGTTACTCCTGTCAACTGTGTTACTCCTGTCAGCTGTTACTCCTGTCAACTGTTACTCCTGTCAACTGTGTTACTCCTGTCAGCTGTTACTCCTGTCAACTGTGTTACTCCTGTCAGCTGTTACTCCTGTCAACTGTTACTCCTGTCAACAGTTAGTCCTGTCAGCTGTTACTCCTGTCAACTGTTACTCCTGTCAACTGTGTTACTCCTGTCAGCTGTTACTCCTGTCAACTGTGTTACTCCTGTCAGCTGTTACTCCTGTCAACTGTGTTACTCCTGTCAGCTGTTACTCCTGTCAACTGTTACTCCTGTCAACTGTTACTCCTGTCAACTGTTACTCCTGTCAACTGTGTTACTCCTGTCAACAGTTACTCCTGTCAACTGTGTTAACTGTCAACTGTTACCCGTCACCTGTTTTAACCGTCAACTGTATTACCCATCAACTGTGTTACACCTGTCAACTGTTACCCATCAACTCCTGTCAACTGTGTTACTCTTGTCAACTGTGTTACCCATCAACTGTTACTCCTGTCAACTGTGTTAACTGTCAACTGTTACCTGTCACCTGTGTTACCCATCAACTGTATCACCCATCAACTGTTACTCCCGTCAACTGTGTTAACTGTCAACTGTTACCTGTCACCTGTGTTACCCATCAACTGTATCACCCATCAACTGTGTTACTCTTGTCAACTGTGCTACTCCTGTCAACTGTTACCGTCAACTGTTACCCATCAACTGTGTTACCCGTCAACTGTTACTCCTGTCAACTGTGTTACTCCTGTCAACTGTGTTAACTGTCAACTGTCACCTGTGTTACCCATCAACTGTGTTACCCATTAACTGTGTTACCCATCAACTGTGTTACTCCTGTCAACTGTTACCCATCAACTGTTACAGTCAACTGTGTTACTCCTGTCAACTGTGTTACCCATCAACTGTGTTACTCCTGTCAACTGTGTTAACTGTCAACTGTTACCCGTCACCTGTTTTAACCGTCAACTGTATTACCCATCAACTGTGTTACTCCTGTCAACTGTGTTACATCTGTCAACTGTGTTACCCATCAACTCCTGTCAACTGTGTTACTCTTGTCAACTGTGTTACTCTTGTCAGCTGTGTTACCTGTCAACTGTGTTACTCCTGTCAACCGTGTTACTCCTGTCAACCGTGTTACTCCTGTCAACCGTGTTACTCCTGTCAACCGTGTTACTCCTGTCAACTGTTACTCCTGTCAACTGTGTTACTCCTGTCAACTGTGTTACTCCTGTCAACTGTGTTACTCCTGTCAACTGTGTTACTCCTGTCAACTGTGTTACTCCTGTCAACTGTGTTACTCCTGTCAACTGTTACTCCTGTCAACTGTGTTACTCCTGTCAGCTGTTACTCCTGTCAACTGTGTTACTCCTGTCAGCTGTTACTCCTGTCAACTGTTACTCCTGTCAACTGTGTTACTCCTGTCAGCTGTTACTCCTGTCAACTGTGTTACTCCTGTCAGCTGTTACTCCTGTCAACTGTTACTCCTGTCAACAGTTACTCCTGTCAGCTGTTACTCCTGTCAACTGTTACTCCTGTCAACTGTGTTACTCCTGTCAGCTGTTACTCCTGTCAACTGTGTTACTCCTGTCAGCTGTTACTCCTGTCAACTGTGTTACTCCTGTCAACTGTTACTCCTGTCAACTGTTACTCCTGTCAACTGTGTTACTCCTGTCAACAGTTACTCCTGTCAACTGTGTTAACTGTCAACTGTTACCCGTCACCTGTTTTAACCGTCAACTGTATTACCCATCAACTGTGTTACACCTGTCAACTGTTACCCATCAACTCCTGTCAACTGTGTTAACTGTCAACTGTTACCTGTCACCTGTGTTACCCATCAACTGTATCACCCATCAACTGTTACTCCCGTCAACTGTGTTAACTGTCAACTGTTACCTGTCACCTGTGTTACCCATCAACTGTATCACCCATCAACTGTGTTACTCTTGTCAACTGTGCTACTCCTGTCAACTGTTACCGTCAACTGTTACCCATCAACTGTGTTACCCGTCAACTGTTACTCCTGTCAACTGTGTTACTCCTGTCAACTGTGTTAACTGTCAACTGTCACCTGTGTTACCCATCAACTGTGTTACCCATTAACTGTGTTACCCATCAACTGTGTTACTCCTGTCAACTGTAACCCATCAACTGTTACAGTCAACTGTGTTACTCCTGTCAACTGTGTTACCCATCAACTGTGTTACTCCTGTCAACTGTGTTAACTGTCAACTGTTACCCGTCACCTGTTTTAACCGTCAACTGTATTACCCATCAACTGTGTTACTCCTGTCAACTGTGTTACACCTGTCAACTGTGTTACCCATCAACTCCTGTCAACTGTGTTACTCTTGTCAACTGTGTTACTCTTGTCAACTGTGTTACCTGTCAACCGTGTTACTCCTGTCAACCGTGTTACTCCTGTCAACCGTGTTACTCCTGTCAACCGTGTTACTCCTGTCAACCGTGTTACTCCTGTCAACTGTTACTCCTGTCAGCTGTTACTCCTGTCAACTGTGTTACTCCTGTCAACTGTGTTACTCCTGTCAACTGTGTTACTCCTGTCAGCTGTTACTCCTGTCAACTGTGTTACTCCTGTCAACTGTGTTACTCCTGTCAACTGTGTTACTCCTGTCAACAGTGTTACCCATCAGCTGTGTTACTCCTGTCAACTGTGTTACCCGTCAGCTGTGTTACTCCTGTCAACTGTGTTACTCCTGTAAACTGTTACTCCTGTCAACTGTGTTACCCGTCAACTGTGTTACTCCTGTCAACTGTGTTACCCGTCAACTGTGTTACCCCTGTCAACTTTGTTACCCCTGTCATATGTGTTACTCATGTCAACTGTGTTACTCCTGTCAACTGTGTTACCCATCAACTGTTTTACTCCTGTCAACTGTGTTACTCCTGTCAACTGTGTTACTCCTGTCAACTGTGTTACCCATCAACTGTGTTACTCCTGTCAGCTGTTACTCCTGTCAACTGTGTTACTCCTGTCAACTGTGTTACTCCTGTCAACTGTGTTACCCCTGTCAACTGTTACTCCTGTCAGCTGTTACTCCTGTCAACTGTGTTACTCCTGTCAGCTGTTACTCCTGTCAACTGTGTTACTCCTGTCAACTGTGTTACCCGCCAACTGTGTTACTCCTGTTAACTGTGTTACCCGTCAATTGTGTTACTCCTGTCAACTGTGTTACTCCTGTCAGCTGTTACTCCTGTCATCTGTCACCCATCAACTGTGTTACTCCTGTCAACTGTGTTACTCCTGTCAGCTGTTACTCCTGTCAACTGTGTTACTCCTGTCAACTGTTACTCCTGTCAACTGTGTTACCCGTCAACTGTGTTACTCCTGTCAACTGTGTTACCCGTCAACTGTGTTACCCCTGTCAACTTTGTTACCCCTGTCATATGTGTTACTCATGTCAACTGTGTTACTCCTGTCAACTGTGTTACCCGTCAACTGTGTTACTCCTGTCAACTGTGTTACCCCTGTCAACTGTTACTCCTGTCAACTGTGTTACTCCTGTCAGCTGTTACTCCTGTCAACTGTTACTCCTGTCAAATGTGTTACCCATCAACTGTGTTACTCCTGTCAACTGTGTTACTCCTGTCAGCTGTTACTCCTGTCAACTGTGTTACTCCTGTCAACTGTGTTACCCATCAACTGTGTTACTCATCAACTGTGTTACCCCTGTCGACTTTGTTACTCCTGTCATATGTGTTACTCATGTCAACTGTGTTACTCCTGTCAACTGTGTTACCCATCAACTGTGTTACTCCTGTCAACTGTGTTACTCCTGTCAGCTGTTACTCCTGTCAACTGTTACTCCTGTCAACTGTGTTACTCCTGTCAACTGTGTTACCCCTGTCAACTGTTACTCCTGTCAACTGTGTTACTCCTGTCAGCTGTTACTCCTGTCAACTGTTACTCCTGTCAACTGTTACTCCTGTCAACTGTGTTACTCCTGTCAACTGTGTTACCCATCAACTGTGTTACTCCTGTCAACTGTTACTCCTGTCAGCTGTTACTCCTGTCAACTGTGTTACTCCTGTCAACTGTGTTACTCCTGTCAACTGTGTTACTCCTGTCAACTGTGTTACCCGCCAACTGTGTTACTCCTGTCAACTGTGTTACCCGTCAATTGTGTTACTCCTGTCAACTGTGTTACCCGTCAACTGTGTTACTCTTTTCAACTGCGTTACTCCTGTCAACTGTGTTACCCCTGTCAACTGTTACTCCTGTCAACTGTGTTACTCCTGTCAGCTGTTACTCCTGTCATCTGTCTTACTCCTGTCAACTGTGTTACTCCTGTCAACTGTTACCCATCAACTGTGTTACTCCTGTCAACTGTGTTACTCCTGTCAGCTGTTACTCCTGTCAACTGTGTTACTCCTGTCAACTGTTATTCCTGTCAACTGTGTTACTTCTGTCAACTGTGTTACCCGTCAACTGTGTTACTCCTGTCAACTGTGTTACCCGTCAACTGTGTTACCCGTCAACTGTGTTACCCCTGTCAACTGTTACTCCTGTCAACTGTGTTACTCCTGTCAGCTGTTACTCCTGTCAACTGTGTTACTCCTGTCAACTGTTACTCCTGTCAACTGTGTTACCCGTCAACTGTGTTACTCCTGTCAACTGTGTTACCCGTCAACTGTGTTACCCCTGTCAACTTTGTTACCCCTGTCATATGTGTTACTCATGTCAACTGAGTTACTCCTGTCAACTGTTACCCATCAACTGTGTTACTCCTGTCAACTGTGTTACTCCTGTCAACTGTGTTACTCCTGTCAACTGTGTTACCCATCAACTGTGTTACTCCTGTCAGCTGTTACTCCTGTCAACTGTGTTACTCCTGTCAACTGTGTTACTCCTGTCAACTGTGTTACCCCTGTCAACTGTTACTCCTGTCAGCTGTTACTCCTGTCAACTGTGTTACTCCTGTCAGCTGTTACTCCTGTCAACTGTGTTACTCCTGTCAACTGTGTTACCCGCCAACTGTGTTACTCCTGTCAACTGTGTTACCCGTCAATTGTGTTACTCCTGTCAACTGTGTTACCCGTCAACTGTGTTACTCTTTTCAACTGTGTTACTCCTGTCAACTGTGTTACCCCTGTCAACTGTTACTCCTGTCAACTGTGTTACTCCTGTCAGCTGTTACTCCTGTCATCTGTCACCCATCAACTGTGTTACTCCTGTCAACTGTGTTACTCCTGTCAGCTGTTACTCCTGTCAACTGTGTTACTCCTGTCAACTGTTACTCCTGTCAACTGTGTTACCCGTCAACTGTGTTACTCCTGTCAACTGTGTTACCCGTCAACTGTGTTACCCCTGTCAACTTTGTTACCCCTGTCATATGTGTTACTCATGTCAACTGTGTTACTCCTGTCAACTGTGTTACCCGTCAACTGTGTTACTCCTGTCAACTGTGTTACCCCTGTCAACTGTTACTCCTGTCAACTGTGTTACTCCTGTCAGCTGTGTTACCCATCAACTGTGTTACTCCTGTCAACTGTGTTACTCCTGTCAGCTGTTACTCCTGTCAACTGTGTTACTCCTGTCAACTGTGTTACCCATCAACTGTGTTACTCATCAACTGTGTTACCCCTGTCGACTTTGTTACTCCTGTCATATGTGTTACTCATGTCAACTGTGTTACTCCTGTCAACTGTGTTACCCATCAACTGTGTTACTCCTGTCAACTGTGTTACTCCTGTCAGCTGTTACTCCTGTCAACTGTTACTCCTGTCAACTGTGTTACTCCTGTCAACTGTGTTACCCCTGTCAACTGTTACTCCTGTCAACTGTGTTACTCCTGTCAGCTGTTACTCCTGTCAACTGTTACTCCTGTCAACTGTTACTCCTGTCAACTGTGTTACCCATCAACTGTGTTACTCCTGTCAACTGTTACTCCTGTCAGCTGTTACTCCTGTCAACTGTGTTACTCCTGTCAACTGTGTTACTCCTGTCAACTGTGTTACTCCTGTCAACTGTGTTACCCGCCAACTGTGTTACTCCTGTCAACTGTGTTACCCGTCAATTGTGTTACTCCTGTCAACTGTTTTACCCGTCAACTGTGTTACTCTTTTCAACTGCGTTACTCCTGTCAACTGTGTTACCCCTGTCAACTGTTACTCCTGTCAACTGTGTTACTCCTGTCAGCTGTTACTCCTGTCATCTGTCTTACTCCTGTCAACTGTGTTACTCCTGTCAACTGTTACCCATCAACTGTGTTACTCCTGTCAACTGTGTTACTCCTGTCAGCTGTTACTCCTGTCAACTGTGTTACTCCTGTCAACTGTTACTCCTGTCAACTGTGTTACTTCTGTCAACTGTGTTACCCGTCAACTGTGTTACTCCTGTCAACTGTGTTACCCGTCAACTGTGTTACCCGTCAACTGTGTTACCCCTGTCAACTGTTACTCCTGTCAACTGTGTTACTCCTGTCAGCTGTTACTCCTGTCAACTGTTACTCCTGTCAACTGTGTTACCCCTGTCAACTGTGTTACTCCTGTCAACTGTGTTACCCATCAACTGTGTTACTCCTGTCAGCTGTTACTCCTGTCAACTGTGTTACTCCTGTCAACTGTGTTACCCATCAACTGTGTTACTCATCAACTGTGTTACCCCTGTCAACTTTGTTACTCCTGTTATATGTGTTACTCCTGTCAACTGTGTTACTCCTGTCAACTGTGTTACCCATCAACTGTGTTACTCCTGTCAGCTGTTACTCCTGTCAACTGTTACTCCTGTCAACTGTGTTACTCCTGTCAACTGTGTTACCCCTGTCAACTGTTACTCCTGTCAACTGTGTTACTCCTGTCAACTGTTACTCCTGTCAACTGTGTTACTCCTGTCAACTGTGTTACCCATCAACTGTGTTACTCCTGTCAACTGTGTTACTCCTGTCAACTGTGTTACCCATCAACTGTGTTACTCCTGTCAACTGTGTTACTCCTGTCAGCTGTTACTCCTGTCAACTGTTACTCCTGTCAACTGTGTTACTCCTGTCAGCTGTTACTCCTGTCAACTGTGTTACTCCTGTCAGCTGTTACTCCTGTCAACTGTTACTCCTGTCAACTGTTACTCCTGTCAGCTGTTACTCCTGTCAACTGTGTTACTCCTGTCAGCTGTTACTCCTGTCAACTGTTACTCCTGTCAACTGTGTTACTCCTGTCAGCTGTTACTCCTGTCAACTGTTACTCCTGTCAACTGTGTTACCCCTGTCAGCTGTTACTCCTGTCAACTGTTACTCCTGTCAGCTGTTACTCCTGTCAACTGTTACTCCTGTCAACTGTTACTCCTGTCAACTGTTACTCCTGTCAACTGTTACTCCTGTCAACTGTTACTCCTGTCAACTGTGTTACTCCTGTCAACTGTTACTCCTGTCAACTGTTACTCCTGTCAACTGTTACTCCTGTCAACTGTTACTCCTGTCAACTGTGTTACCCCTGTCAGCTGTTACTCCTGTCAACTGTTACTCCTGTCAGCTGTTACTCCTGTCAACTGTTACTCCTGTCAACTGTTACTCCTGTCAGCTGTTACTCCTGTCAACTGTGTTACTCCTGTCAGCTGTTACTCCTGTCAACTGTTACTCCTGTCAACTGTGTTACTCCTGTCAGCTGTTACTCCTGTCAACTGTGTTACTCCTGTCAGCTGTTACTCCTGTCAACTGTTACTCCTGTCAACTGTTACTCCTGTCAGCTGTTACTCCTGTCAACTGTTACTCCTGTCAGCTGTTACTCCTGTCAACTGTGTTACTCCTGTCAGCTGTTACTCCTGTCAACTGTTACTCCTGTCAGCTGTTACTCCTGTAAACTGTTACTCCTGTCAGCTGTTACTCCTGTCAACTGTGTTACTCCTGTCAGCTGTTACTCCTGTCAACTGTGTTACTCCTGTCAGCTGTTACTCCTCTCAACTGTTACTCCTGTCAACTGTTACTCCTGTCAACTGTGTTACTCCTGTCAACTGTGTTACTCCTGTCAACTGTGTTACTCCTGTCAACTGTGTTACTCCTGTCAACTGTGTTACTCCTGTCAACTGTTACTCCTGTCAACTGTTACTCCTGTCAACTGTGTTACTCCTGTCAGCTGTTACTCCTGTCAACTGTTACTCCTGTCAACTGTTACTCCTGTCAGCTGTTACTCCTGTCAACTGTTACTCCTGTCAGCTGTTACTCCTGTCAACTGTGTTACTCCTGTCAGCTGTTACTCCTGTCAACTGTTACTCCTGTCAGCTGTTACTCCTGTCAACTGTTACTCCTGTCAGCTGTTACTCCTGTCAACTGTGTTACTCCTGTCAGCTGTTACTCCTGTCAACTGTGTTACTCCTGTCAGCTGTTACTCCTGTCAACTGTTACTCCTGTCAACTGTTACTCCTGTCAGCTGTTACTCCTGTCAACTGTTACTCCTGTCAACTGTTACTCCTGTCAACTGTTACTCCTGTCAACTGTGTTACTCCTGTCAGCTGTTACTCCTGTCAACTGTTACTCCTGTCAACTGTGTTACTCCTGTCAGCTGTTACTCCTGTCAACTGTTACTCCTGTCAACTGTGTTACTCCTGTCAACTGTGTTACCCCTGTCAACTGTTACTCCTGTCAACTGTGTTACTCCTGTCAGCTGTTACTCCTGTCAACTGTTACTCCTGTCAACTGTTACTCCTGTCAACTGTGTTACTCCTGTCAACTGTGTTACCCATCAACTGTGTTACTCCTGTCAACTGTGTTACTCCTGTCAGCTGTTACTCCTGTCAACTGTTACTCCTGTCAACTGTGTTACCCCTGTCAACTGTGTTACTCCTGTCAACTGTGTTACCCATCAACTGTGTTACTCGTCAACTGTGTTACTCCTGTCAGCTGTTACTCCTGTCAACTGTGTTACTCCTGTCAACTGTGTTACCCATCAACTGTGTTACTCATCAACTGTGTTACCCCTGTCAACTTTGTTACTCCTGTTATATGTGTTACTCCTGTCAACTGTGTTACTCCTGTCAACTGTGTTACCCATCAACTGTGTTACTCCTGTCAGCTGTTACTCCTGTCAACTGTTACTCCTGTCAACTGTGTTACTCCTGTCAACTGTGTTACCCCTGTCAACTGTTACTCCTGTCAACTGTGTTACTCCTGTCAACTGTTACTCCTGTCAACTGTGTTACTCCTGTCAACTGTGTTACCCATCAACTGTGTTACTCCTGTCAACTGTGTTACTCCTGTCAACTGTGTTACCCATCAACTGTGTTACTCCTGTCAACTGTGTTACTCCTGTCAGCTGTTACTCCTGTCAACTGTTACTCCTGTCAACTGTTACTCCTGTCAACTGTGTTACTCCTGTCAGCTGTTACTCCTGTCAACTGTGTTACTCCTGTCAGCTGTTACTCCTGTCAACTGTTACTCCTGTCAACTGTTACTCCTGTCAGCTGTTACTCCTGTCAACTGTTACTCCTGTCAACTGTTACTCCTGTCAACTGTTACTCCTGTCAACTGTGTTACTCCTGTCAGCTGTTACTCCTGTCAACTGTTACTCCTGTCAACTGTGTTACTCCTGTCAGCTGTTACTCCTGTCAACTGTTACTCCTGTCAACTGTGTTACTCCTGTCAACTGTGTTACCCCTGTCAACTGTTACTCCTGTCAACTGTGTTACTCCTGTCAGCTGTTACTCCTGTCAACTGTTACTCCTGTCAACTGTGTTACTCCTGTCAACTGTGTTACCCGTCAACTGTGTTACTCCTGTCAACTGTGTTACCCATCAACTGTGGTACCCCTGTAAACTGTGTTAACTGTCAACTGTGTTACCCCTGTCAACTGTGTTTCCAATCAAATGTGTTACTCCTGTCAACTGTGTTACCCCTGTCAACTGTGTTACCAATCAAATGTGTTACTCCTGTCAACTGTTACCGTCAACTGTTACCCATCAACTGTGTTACCCGTCAACTGTGTTACTCCTGTCAACTGTGTTACTCCTGTCAACTGTGTTACCCCTGTCAACTGTGTTACCCCCTGTCAACTGTGTTACCCCTGTCAACTGTGTTACTCCTGTCAACTGTGTTACTCCTGTCAACTGTTACCGTCAACTGTTACCCATCAACTGTGTTACCCCTGTCAACTGTGTTACTCCTGTCAACTGTGTTACTCCTGTCAACTGTGTTACTCCTGTCAACTGTGTTACTCCTGTCAACTGTGTTACTCCTGTCAACTGTTACCCATCAACTCCTGTCAACTGTGTTACTCCTGTCAACTGTGTTACACCTGTCAACTGTTACCCATCAACTCCTGTCAACTGTGTTACTCTTGTCAACTGTGTTACCCATCAACTGTTACTCCTGTCAACTGTGTTAACTGTCAACTGTTACCTGTCACTTGTGTTACCCATCAACTGTATCACCCATCAACTGTTACTCCCGTCAACTGTGTTAACTGTCAACTGTTACCTGTCACCTGTGTTACCCATCAACTGTATCACCCATCAACTGTGTTACTCTTGTCAACTGTGCTACTCCTGTCAACTGTTACCGTCAACTGTTACCCATCAACTGTGTTACCCGTCAACTGTTACTCCTGTCAACTGTGTTACTCCTGTCAACTGTGTTAACTTCTTAACCCGCACCGGTTCGTGGGCGGGGGGGTTGACGGAAGTGGGGGTGTGTGTACTTTTATTTACTTTTGTTTTATACAAAATATTCAATCAACTATCACAAACTATGCATCATTTGAAAGCTAAAACACTCAAGATTCATGTTCTGAACTTGTTTTTGCAATAAATACACCAGAGAGGAAAGGGTTAAATGAAACGCTAAAGGACCGGCCATGTAAACATTAGCATAATATCAGCGTTACTCATCTTTCATCTCCTGTCGTTCAGATCAGATCGGACGAATCCAATAAACACCCGCATACATCTCTGTGTAAGAGTCCATTCTTCAAAATGCATCCCACTTTTTAATCCAAAACAACGAAAAAATAGGGAAAAAACTAAAAATCCTCCGTTGTTTGCAAGAGAGTTTTGAGTTAGCGTGATCAATCATGTCCATTTTCAATGAAATATCGATTCTATTCCGTGTCTGGCAAACTCCCCCTGCTAGAATAGTTTCTCCCACGTATTTTAAACCCTCCCCCGTCTCTCTCCTTCAATCAGAGACTCTTCTGGGATGCATCATATAGAGGAAGTGCCTTACAGGCTTGGTGAGCTGTCAATCATTGCGCCCATGGTTTTCGTTGGATAAAGGCACTCGGTGCCCAGCCAATGCCTTTCCAACAAAGGTTTGATTGATGGACTTAGTAACCAATCAAAAGGCATTATCTTGCGCAGTTTGCGTAAGTAGGCTTTGGTGAATACTGTTTGTGCGCTGGCTGCGCGTTCTCAATGGCGCAACTGCAGTGGAGCGCGCAGTCTCTCACTGACGCTTCCCATCAGCTAAATGAGTTTTTTACACTTTGTAATCTCTGTAAATAGTTGCTTTAGTTTTTCAGTAACTGTTTATCCATTATAATTAGTAGTATATTGCAGTTTATTGCAGATTTATTTGAATGAAAAACTACTCTTTACAATAGCAAATGTTCTGAAATAAATGGCCTTTTTGAAATGACGCCTAGACTTTTCTTGACATAAAAGCTCACAGAAGCTACATTACTGAGAGAATCATCCTCATATTTGAATCATGACATGATTAGACATTCAGTTTTATATTTAAGTTATTTTCAGGCTCTTAACATTAAATTATAATATTTTTTTCCCTAAGTGAAAACAAAAAACGTGAGTCACTTACATGTATATTTACATGTATATTACTCTGTTCCCATATTACTTTGAGTTATTATGACTCTTGGGTAGCAATATTTCAAGTGTCTAGTTTAAAATAAGACCAGGTTTATGAATATAGACCATAGGGTTTAAGAGCTGCAGACATTTTCATTTGGGTATATCGTTTTCAAAGAATTCTCAAAAATGGGGCGCTTGTTAAGAGGTTAACTGTCAACTGTCACCTGTGTTACCCATCAACTGTGTTACTCCTGTCAACTGTGTTACCCATCAACTCCTGTCAACTGTGTTACTCTTGTCAACTGTGTTACCTGTCAACTGTGTTACTCCTGTCAACTGTGTTACTCCTGTCAACCGTGTTACTCCTGTCAACTGTTACTCCTGTCAGCTGTTACTCCTGTCAACTGTGTTACTCCTGTCAACTGTGTTACCCCTGTCAACTGTGTTACTCCTGTCAACTGTGTTACTCCTGTCAGCTGTTACTCCTGTCAACTGTGTTACTCCTGTCAACTGTGTTACTCCTGTCAACTGTGTTACCCGTCAGCTGTGTTACTCCTGTCAACTGTGTTACTCCTGTCAACTGTGTTACTCCTGTCAACTGTTTTACCCGTCAGCTGTGTTACTCCTGTCAACTGTGTTACTCCTGTCAACTGTGTTACTCCTGTCAACTGTTACTCCTGTCAACTGTGTTACTCCTGTCAACTGTGTTACTCCTGTCAACAGTGTTACCCATCAGCTGTGTTACTCCTGTCAACTGTGTTACCCGTCAGCTGTGTTACTCCTGTCAACTGTGTTACTCCTGTCAACTGTGTTACTCCTGTCAACAGTGTTACCCGTCAGCTGTGTTACTCCTGTCAACTGTCTTACCCGTCAGCTGTGTTACTCCTGTCAACTGTGTTACTCCTGTCAACTGTGTTACTCCTGTCAACTGTGTTACCCGTCAACTGTGTTACTCCTGTCAACTGTGTTACCCGTCAACTGTTACCCATCAACTGTGTTACCCCTGTCAACTTTGTTACCCCTGTCATATGTGTTACTCATGTCAACTGTGTTACCCATCAACTGTGTTACTCCTGTCAACTGTGTTACTCCTGTCAACTGTGTTACCCATCAACTGTGTTACTCCTGTCAACTGTGTTACCCATCAACTCCTGTCAACTGTGTTACTCTTGTCAACTGTGTTACCTGTCAACTGTGTTACTCCTGTCAACTGTGTTACCCGTCAACTGTGTTACTCCTGTCAACTGTGTTACCCCTGTCAACTGTTACTCCTGTCAACTGTGTTACTCCTGTCAGCTGTTACTCCTGTCAACTGTTACTCCTGTCAACTGTGTTACCCCTGTCAACTGTGTTACTCCTGTCAACTGTGTTACCCATCAACTGTGTTACTCCTGTCAACTGTGTTACTCCTGTCAGCTGTTACTCCTGTCAACTGTGTTACTCCTGTCAACTGTGTTACCCATCAACTGTGTTACTCATCAACTGTGTTACCCCTGTCAACTTTGTTACTCCTGTCATATGTGTTACTCATGTCAACTGTGTTACTCCTGTCAACTGTGTTACCCATCAACTGTTACTCCTGTCAACTGTGTTACTCCTGTCAACTGTGTTACTCCTGTCAACTGTGTTACTCCTGTCAACTGTGTTACCCATCAACTGTGTTACTCCTGTCAGCTGTTACTCCTGTCAACTGTTACTCCTGTCAACTGTGTTACTCCTGTCAACTGTTACCCCTGTCAACTGTTACTCCTGTCAACTGTGTTACTCCTGTCAGCTGTTACTCCTGTCAACTGTTACTCCTGTCAACTGTTACTCCTGTCAACTGTGTTACTCCTGTCAACTGTGTTACCCATCAACTGTGTTACTCCTGTCAACTGTGTTACTCCTGTCAACTGTTACTCCTGTCAACTGTTACTCCTGTCAACTGTGTTACTCCTGTCAGCTGTTACTCCTGTCAACTGTGTTACTCCTGTCAGCTGTTACTCCTGTCAACTGTTACTCCTGTCAACTGTTACTCCTGTCAGCTGTTACTCCTGTCAACTGTTACTCCTGTCAACTGTTACTCCTTTCAACTGTGTTACTCCTGTCAGCTGTTACTCCTGTCAACTGTTACTCCTGTCAACTGTGTTACTCCTGTCAGCTGTTACTCCTGTCAACTGTTACTCCTGTCAGCTGTTACTCCTGTCAACTGTTACTCCTGTCAACTGTGTTACTCCTGTCAGCTGTTACTCCTGTCAACTGTGTTACTCCTGTCAGCTGTTACTCCTGTCAACTGTTACTCCTGTCAACTGTGTTACTCCTGTCAGCTGTTACTCCTGTCAACTGTGTTACTCCTGTCAGCTGTTACTCCTGTCAACTGTTACTCCTGTCAACAGTTAGTCCTGTCAGCTGTTACTCCTGTCAACTGTTACTCCTGTCAACTGTGTTACTCCTGTCAGCTGTTACTCCTGTCAACTGTGTTACTCCTGTCAGCTGTTACTCCTGTCAACTGTGTTACTCCTGTCAGCTGTTACTCCTGTCAACTGTTACTCCTGTCAACTGTTACTCCTGTCAACTGTTACTCCTGTCAACTGTGTTACTCCTGTCAACAGTTACTCCTGTCAACTGTGTTAACTGTCAACTGTTACCCGTCACCTGTTTTAACCGTCAACTGTATTACCCATCAACTGTGTTACACCTGTCAACTGTTACCCATCAACTCCTGTCAACTGTGTTACTCTTGTCAACTGTGTTACCCATCAACTGTTACTCCTGTCAACTGTGTTAACTGTCAACTGTTACCTGTCACCTGTGTTACCCATCAACTGTATCACCCATCAACTGTTACTCCCGTCAACTGTGTTAACTGTCAACTGTTACCTGTCACCTGTGTTACCCATCAACTGTATCACCCATCAACTGTGTTACTCTTGTCAACTGTGCTACTCCTGTCAACTGTTACCGTCAACTGTTACCCATCAACTGTGTTACCCGTCAACTGTTACTCCTGTCAACTGTGTTACTCCTGTCAACTGTGTTAACTGTCAACTGTCACCTGTGTTACCCATCAACTGTGTTACCCATTAACTGTGTTACCCATCAACTGTGTTACTCCTGTCAACTGTTACCCATCAACTGTTACAGTCAACTGTGTTACTCCTGTCAACTGTGTTACCCATCAACTGTGTTACTCCTGTCAACTGTGTTAACTGTCAACTGTTACCCGTCACCTGTTTTAACCGTCAACTGTATTACCCATCAACTGTGTTACTCCTGTCAACTGTGTTACATCTGTCAACTGTGTTACCCATCAACTCCTGTCAACTGTGTTACTCTTGTCAACTGTGTTACTCTTGTCAGCTGTGTTACCTGTCAACTGTGTTACTCCTGTCAACCGTGTTACTCCTGTCAACCGTGTTACTCCTGTCAACCGTGTTACTCCTGTCAACCGTGTTACTCCTGTCAACTGTTACTCCTGTCAACTGTGTTACTCCTGTCAACTGTGTTACTCCTGTCAACTGTGTTACTCCTGTCAACTGTGTTACTCCTGTCAACTGTGTTACTCCTGTCAACTGTGTTACTCCTGTCAACTGTTACTCCTGTCAACTGTGTTACTCCTGTCAGCTGTTACTCCTGTCAACTGTGTTACTCCTGTCAGCTGTTACTCCTGTCAACTGTTACTCCTGTCAACTGTGTTACTCCTGTCAGCTGTTACTCCTGTCAACTGTGTTACTCCTGTCAGCTGTTACTCCTGTCAACTGTTACTCCTGTCAACAGTTACTCCTGTCAGCTGTTACTCCTGTCAACTGTTACTCCTGTCAACTGTGTTACTCCTGTCAGCTGTTACTCCTGTCAACTGTGTTACTCCTGTCAGCTGTTACTCCTGTCAACTGTGTTACTCCTGTCAACTGTTACTCCTGTCAACTGTTACTCCTGTCAACTGTGTTACTCCTGTCAACAGTTACTCCTGTCAACTGTGTTAACTGTCAACTGTTACCCGTCACCTGTTTTAACCGTCAACTGTATTACCCATCAACTGTGTTACACCTGTCAACTGTTACCCATCAACTCCTGTCAACTGTGTTAACTGTCAACTGTTACCTGTCACCTGTGTTACCCATCAACTGTATCACCCATCAACTGTTACTCCCGTCAACTGTGTTAACTGTCAACTGTTACCTGTCACCTGTGTTACCCATCAACTGTATCACCCATCAACTGTGTTACTCTTGTCAACTGTGCTACTCCTGTCAACTGTTACCGTCAACTGTTACCCATCAACTGTGTTACCCGTCAACTGTTACTCCTGTCAACTGTGTTACTCCTGTCAACTGTGTTAACTGTCAACTGTCACCTGTGTTACCCATCAACTGTGTTACCCATTAACTGTGTTACCCATCAACTGTGTTACTCCTGTCAACTGTAACCCATCAACTGTTACAGTCAACTGTGTTACTCCTGTCAACTGTGTTACCCATCAACTGTGTTACTCCTGTCAACTGTGTTAACTGTCAACTGTTACCCGTCACCTGTTTTAACCGTCAACTGTATTACCCATCAACTGTGTTACTCCTGTCAACTGTGTTACACCTGTCAACTGTGTTACCCATCAACTCCTGTCAACTGTGTTACTCTTGTCAACTGTGTTACTCTTGTCAACTGTGTTACCTGTCAACCGTGTTACTCCTGTCAACCGTGTTACTCCTGTCAACCGTGTTACTCCTGTCAACCGTGTTACTCCTGTCAACCGTGTTACTCCTGTCAACTGTTACTCCTGTCAGCTGTTACTCCTGTCAACTGTGTTACTCCTGTCAACTGTGTTACTCCTGTCAACTGTGTTACTCCTGTCAGCTGTTACTCCTGTCAACTGTGTTACTCCTGTCAACTGTGTTACTCCTGTCAACTGTGTTACTCCTGTCAACAGTGTTACCCATCAGCTGTGTTACTCCTGTCAACTGTGTTACCCGTCAGCTGTGTTACTCCTGTCAACTGTGTTACTCCTGTAAACTGTTACTCCTGTCAACTGTGTTACCCGTCAACTGTGTTACTCCTGTCAACTGTGTTACCCGTCAACTGTGTTACCCCTGTCAACTTTGTTACCCCTGTCATATGTGTTACTCATGTCAACTGTGTTACTCCTGTCAACTGTGTTACCCATCAACTGTGTTACTCCTGTCAACTGTGTTACTCCTGTCAACTGTGTTACTCCTGTCAACTGTGTTACCCATCAACTGTGTTACTCCTGTCAGCTGTTACTCCTGTCAACTGTGTTACTCCTGTCAACTGTGTTACTCCTGTCAACTGTGTTACCCCTGTCAACTGTTACTCCTGTCAGCTGTTACTCCTGTCAACTGTGTTACTCCTGTCAGCTGTTACTCCTGTCAACTGTGTTACTCCTGTCAACTGTGTTACCCGCCAACTGTGTTACTCCTGTTAACTGTGTTACCCGTCAATTGTGTTACTCCTGTCAACTGTGTTACTCCTGTCAGCTGTTACTCCTGTCATCTGTCACCCATCAACTGTGTTACTCCTGTCAACTGTGTTACTCCTGTCAGCTGTTACTCCTGTCAACTGTGTTACTCCTGTCAACTGTTACTCCTGTCAACTGTGTTACCCGTCAACTGTGTTACTCCTGTCAACTGTGTTACCCGTCAACTGTGTTACCCCTGTCAACTTTGTTACCCCTGTCATATGTGTTACTCATGTCAACTGTGTTACTCCTGTCAACTGTGTTACCCGTCAACTGTGTTACTCCTGTCAACTGTGTTACCCCTGTCAACTGTTACTCCTGTCAACTGTGTTACTCCTGTCAGCTGTTACTCCTGTCAACTGTTACTCCTGTCAAATGTGTTACCCATCAACTGTGTTACTCCTGTCAACTGTGTTACTCCTGTCAGCTGTTACTCCTGTCAACTGTGTTACTCCTGTCAACTGTGTTACCCATCAACTGTGTTACTCATCAACTGTGTTACCCCTGTCGACTTTGTTACTCCTGTCATATGTGTTACTCATGTCAACTGTGTTACTCCTGTCAACTGTGTTACCCATCAACTGTGTTACTCCTGTCAACTGTGTTACTCCTGTCAGCTGTTACTCCTGTCAACTGTTACTCCTGTCAACTGTGTTACTCCTGTCAACTGTGTTACCCCTGTCAACTGTTACTCCTGTCAACTGTGTTACTCCTGTCAGCTGTTACTCCTGTCAACTGTTACTCCTGTCAACTGTTACTCCTGTCAACTGTGTTACTCCTGTCAACTGTGTTACCCATCAACTGTGTTACTCCTGTCAACTGTTACTCCTGTCAGCTGTTACTCCTGTCAACTGTGTTACTCCTGTCAACTGTGTTACTCCTGTCAACTGTGTTACTCCTGTCAACTGTGTTACCCGCCAACTGTGTTACTCCTGTCAACTGTGTTACCCGTCAATTGTGTTACTCCTGTCAACTGTGTTACCCGTCAACTGTGTTACTCTTTTCAACTGCGTTACTCCTGTCAACTGTGTTACCCCTGTCAACTGTTACTCCTGTCAACTGTGTTACTCCTGTCAGCTGTTACTCCTGTCATCTGTCTTACTCCTGTCAACTGTGTTACTCCTGTCAACTGTTACCCATCAACTGTGTTACTCCTGTCAACTGTGTTACTCCTGTCAGCTGTTACTCCTGTCAACTGTGTTACTCCTGTCAACTGTTATTCCTGTCAACTGTGTTACTTCTGTCAACTGTGTTACCCGTCAACTGTGTTACTCCTGTCAACTGTGTTACCCGTCAACTGTGTTACCCGTCAACTGTGTTACCCCTGTCAACTGTTACTCCTGTCAACTGTGTTACTCCTGTCAGCTGTTACTCCTGTCAACTGTTACTCCTGTCAACTGTGTTACCCCTGTCAACTGTGTTACTCCTGTCAACTGTGTTACCCATCAACTGTGTTACTCGTCAACTGTGTTACTCCTGTCAGCTGTTACTCCTGTCAACTGTGTTACTCCTGTCAACTGTGTTACCCATCAACTGTGTTACCCATTAACTGTGTTACCCATCAACTGTGTTACTCCTGTCAACTGTAACCCATCAACTGTTACAGTCAACTGTGTTACTCCTGTCAACTGTGTTACCCATCAACTGTGTTACTCCTGTCAACTGTGTTAACTGTCAACTGTTACCCGTCACCTGTTTTAACCGTCAACTGTATTACCCATCAACTGTGTTACTCCTGTCAACTGTGTTACACCTGTCAACTGTGTTACCCATCAACTCCTGTCAACTGTGTTACTCTTGTCAACTGTGTTACTCTTGTCAACTGTGTTACCTGTCAACTGTGTTACTCCTGTCAACCGTGTTACTCCTGTCAACCGTGTTACTCCTGTCAACTGTTACTCCTGTCAGCTGTTACTCCTGTCAACTGTGTTACTCCTGTCAACTGTGTTACTCCTGTCAACTGTGTTACTCCTGTCAGCTGTTACTCCTGTCAACTGTGTTACTCCTGTCAACTGTGTTACTCCTGTCAACTGTGTTACTCCTGTCAACAGTGTTACCCATCAGCTGTGTTACTCCTGTCAACTGTGTTACCCGTCAGCTGTGTTACTCCTGTCAACTGTGTTACTCCTGTCAACTGTTACTCCTGTCAACTGTGTTACCCGTCAACTGTGTTACTCCTGTCAACTGTGTTACCCGTCAACTGTGTTACCCCTGTCAACTTTGTTACCCCTGTCATATGTGTTACTCATGTCAACTGTGTTACTCCTGTCAACTGTGTTACCCATCAACTGTGTTACTCCTGTCAACTGTGTTACTCCTGTCAACTGTGTTACTCCTGTCAACTGTGTTACCCATCAACTGTGTTACTCCTGTCAGCTGTTACTCCTGTCAACTGTGTTACTCCTGTCAACTGTGTTACTCCTGTCAACTGTGTTACCCCTGTCAACTGTTACTCCTGTCAGCTGTTACTCCTGTCAACTGTGTTACTCCTGTCAGCTGTTACTCCTGTCAACTGTGTTACTCCTGTCAACTGTGTTACCCGCCAACTGTGTTACTCCTGTCAACTGTGTTACCCGTCAATTGTGTTACTCCTGTCAACTGTGTTACCCGTCAACTGTGTTACTCTTTTCAACTGTGTTACTCCTGTCAACTGTGTTACCCCTGTCAACTGTTACTCCTGTCAACTGTGTTACTCCTGTCAGCTGTTACTCCTGTCATCTGTCACCCATCAACTGTGTTACTCCTGTCAACTGTGTTACTCCTGTCAGCTGTTACTCCTGTCAACTGTGTTACTCCTGTCAACTGTGTTACCCCTGTCAACTGTTACTCCTGTCAACTGTGTTACTCCTGTCAACTGTTACTCCTGTCAACTGTGTTACTCCTGTCAACTGTGTTACCCATCAACTGTGTTACTCCTGTCAACTGTGTTACTCCTGTCAACTGTGTTACCCATCAACTGTGTTACTCCTGTCAACTGTGTTACTCCTGTCAGCTGTTACTCCTGTCAACTGTTACTCCTGTCAACTGTTACTCCTGTCAACTGTTTTACTCCTGTCAGCTGTTACTCCTGTCAACTGTGTTACTCCTGTCAGCTGTTACTCCTGTCAACTGTTACTCCTGTCAACTGTTACTCCTGTCAGCTGTTACTCCTGTCAACTGTTACTCCTGTCAACTGTTACTCCTGTCAACTTTTACTCCTGTCAACTGTGTTACTCCTGTCAGCTGTTACTCCTGTCAACTGTTACTCCTGTCAACTGTGTTACTCCTGTCAGCTGTTACTCCTGTCAACTGTTACTCCTGTCAACTGTGTTACCCCTGTCAGCTGTTACTCCTGTCAACTGTTACTCCTGTCAGCTGTTACTCCTGTCAACTGTTACTCCTGTCAACTGTTATTCCTGTCAACTGTGTTACTCCTGTCAGCTGTTACTCCTGTCAACTGTGTTACTCCTGTCAGCTGTTACTCCTGTCAACTGTTACTCCTGTCAACTGTGTTACTCCTGTCAGCTGTTACTCCTGTCAACTGTTACTCCTGTCAACTGTTACTCCTGTCAGCTGTTACTCCTGTCAACTGTTACTCCTGTCAGCTGTTACTCCTGTCAACTGTGTTACTCCTGTCAGCTGTTACTCCTGTCAACTGTTACTCCTGTCAACTGTTACTCCTGTCAGCTGTTACTCCTGTCAACTGTGTTACTCCTGTCAGCTGTTACTCCTGTCAACTGTGTTACTCCTGTCAGCTGTTACTCCTCTCAACTGTTACTCCTGTCAACTGTTACTCCTGTCAACTGTGTTACTCCTGTCAACTGTTACCCATCAACTGTGTTACTCCTGTCAACTGTGTTACTCCTGTCAGCTGTTACTCCTGTCAACTGTGTTACTCCTGTCAACTGTGTTACTTCTGTCAACTGTGTTACCCGTCAACTGTGTTACTCCTGTCAACTGTGTTACCCGTCAACTGTGTTACCCGTCAACTGTGTTACCCCTGTCAACTGTTACTCCTGTCAACTGTGTTACTCCTGTCAGCTGTTACTCCTGTCAACTGTTACTCCTGTCAACTGTGTTACCCCTGTCAACTGTGTTACTCCTGTCAACTGTGTTACCCATCAACTGTGTTACTCGTCAACTGTGTTACTCCTGTCAGCTGTTACTCCTGTCAACTGTGTTACTCCTGTCAACTGTGTTACCCATCAACTGTGTTACTCATCAACTGTGTTACCCCTGTCAACTTTGTTACTCCTGTTATATGTGTTACTCCTGTCAACTGTGTTACTCCTGTCAACTGTGTTACCCATCAACTGTGTTACTCCTGTCAGCTGTTACTCCTGTCAACTGTGTTACTCCTGTCAACTGTGTTACCCCTGTCAACTGTTACTCCTGTCAACTGTGTTACTCCTGTCAACTGTTACTCCTGTCAACTGTGTTACTCCTGTCAACTGTGTTACCCATCAACTGTGTTACTCCTGTCAACTGTGTTACTCCTGTCAACTGTGTTACCCATCAACTGTGTTACTCCTGTCAACTGTGTTACTCCTGTCAGCTGTTACTCCTGTCAACTGTTACTCCTGTCAACTGTGTTACTCCTGTCAGCTGTTACTCCTGTCAACTGTGTTACTCCTGTCAGCTGTTACTCCTGTCAACTGTTACTCCTGTCAACTGTTACTCCTGTCAGCTGTTACTCCTGTCAGCTGTGTTACTCCTGTCAGCTGTTACTCCTGTCAACTGTTACTCCTGTCAACTGTGTTACTCCTGTCAGCTGTTACTCCTGTCAACTGTTACTCCTGTCAGCTGTTACTCCTGTCAGCTGTTACTCCTGTCAACTGTTACTCCTGTCAACTGTGTTACCCCTGTCAGCTGTTACTCCTGTCAACTGTTACTCCTGTCAGCTGTTACTCCTGTCAACTGTTACTCCTGTCAACTGTTACTCCTGTCAACTGTTACTCCTGTCAACTGTGTTACTCCTGTCAGCTGTTACTCCTGTCAACTGTGTTACTCCTGTCAGCTGTTACTCCTGTCAACTGTTACTCCTGTCAACTGTGTTACTCCTGTCAGCTGTTACTCCTGTCAACTGTGTTACTCCTGTCAGCTGTTACTCCTGTCAACTGTTACTCCTGTCAACTGTTACTCCTGTCAGCTGTTACTCCTGTCAACTGTTACTCCTGTCAGCTGTTACTCCTGTCAACTGTGTTACTCCTGTCAGCTGTTACTCCTGTCAACTGTTACTCCTGTCAGCTGTTACTCCTGTCAACTGTTACTCCTGTCAGCTGTTACTCCTGTCAACTGTGTTACTCCTGTCAACTGTGTTACTCCTGTCAGCTGTTACTCCTCTCAACTGTTACTCCTGTCAACTGTTACTCCTGTCAACTGTGTTACTCCTGTCAACTGTGTTACTCCTGTCAACTGTGTTACTCCTGTCAACTGTGTTACTCCTGTCAACTGTTACTCCTGTCAACTGTTACTCCTGTCAACTGTGTTACTCCTGTCAGCTGTTACTCCTGTCAACTGTTACTCCTGTCAACTGTTACTCCTGTCAGCTGTTACTCCTGTCAACTGTTACTCCTGTCAGCTGTTACTCCTGTCAACTGTGTTACTCCTGTCAGCTGTTACTCCTGTCAACTGTGTTACTCCTGTCAGCTGTTACTCCTGTCAACTGTTACTCCTGTCAACTGTTACTCCTGTCAACTGTGTTACTCCTGTCAGCTGTTACTCCTGTCAACTGTTACTCCTGTCAACTGTGTTACTCCTGTCAGCTGTTACTCCTGTCAACTGTTACTCCTGTCAACTGTGTTACTCCTGTCAACTGTGTTACTCCTGTCAACTGTGTTACCCCTGTCAACTGTGTTACTCCTGTTAGCTGTTACTCCTGTCAACTGTTACTCCTGTCAACTGTTACTCCTGTCAACTGTGTTACTCCTGTCAACTGTGTTACCCATCAACTGTGTTACTCCTGTCAACTGTGTTACTCCTGTCAGCTGTTACTCCTGTCAACTGTTACTCCTGTCAACTGTGTTACCCCTGTCAACTGTGTTACTCCTGTCAACTGTGTTACCCATCAACTGTGTTACTCGTCAACTGTGTTACTCCTGTCAGCTGTTACTCCTGTCAACTGTGTTACTCCTGTCAACTGTGTTACCCATCAACTGTGTTACCCCTGTCAACTTTGTTACTCCTGTTATATGTGTTACTCCTGTCAACTGTGTTACTCCTGTCAACTGTGTTACCCATCAACTGTGTTACTCCTGTCAGCTGTTACTCCTGTCAACTGTTACTCCTGTCAACTGTGTTACTCCTGTCAACTGTGTTACCCCGTCAACTGTTACTCCTGTCAACTGTGTTACTCCTGTCAACTGTTACTCCTGTCAACTGTGTTACTCCTGTCAACTGTGTTACCCATCAACTGTGTTACTCCTGTCAACTGTGTTACTCCTGTCAACTGTGTTACCCATCAACTGTGTTACTCCTGTCAACTGTGTTACTCCTGTCAGCTGTTACTCCTGTCAACTGTTACTCCTGTCAACTGTTACTCCTGTCAACTGTGTTACTCCTGTCAGCTGTTACTCCTGTCAACTGTGTTACTCCTGTCAGCTGTTACTCCTGTCAACTGTTACTCCTGTCAACTGTTACTCCTGTCAGCTGTTACTCCTGTCAACTGTTACTCCTGTCAACTGTTACTCCTGTCAACTGTTACTCCTGTCAACTGTGTTACTCCTGTCAGCTGTTACTCCTGTCAACTGTTACTCCTGTCAACTGTGTTACTCCTGTCAGCTGTTACTCCTGTCAACTGTTACTCCTGTCAACTGTGTTACTCCTGTCAACTGTGTTACCCCTGTCAACTGTTACTCCTGTCAACTGTGTCACTCCTGTCAGCTGTTACTCCTGTCAACTGTTACTCCTGTCAACTGTTACTCCTGTCAACTGTGTTACTCCTGTCAACTGTGTTACCCATCAACTGTGTTACTCCTGTCAACTGTTACTCCTGTCAGCTGTTACTCCTGTCAACTGTGTTACTCCTGTCAACTGTGTTACTCCTGTCAACTGTGTTACTCCTGTCAACTGTGTTACCCGCCAACTGTGTTACTCCTGTCAACTGTGTTACCCGTCAATTGTGTTACTCCTGTCAACTGTGTTACCCGTCAACTGTGTTACTCTTTTCAACTGCGTTACTCCTGTCAACTGTGTTACCCCTGTCAACTGTTACTCCTGTCAACTGTGTTACTCCTGTCAGCTGTTACTCCTGTCATCTGTCTTATTCCTGTCAACTGTGTTACTCCTGTCAACTGTTACCCATCAACTGTGTTACTCCTGTCAACTGTGTTACTCCTGTCAGCTGTTACTCCTGTCAACTGTGTTACTCCTGTCAACTGTTACTCCTGTCAACTGTGTTACTTCTGTCAACTGTGTTACCCGTCAACTGTGTTACTCCTGTCAACTGTGTTACCCGTCAACTGTGTTACCCGTCAACTGTGTTACCCCTGTCAACTGTTACTCCTGTCAACTGTGTTACTCCTGTCAGCTGTTACTCCTGTCAACTGTTACTCCTGTCAACTGTGTTACCCCTGTCAACTGTGTTACTCCTGTCAACTGTGTTACCCATCAACTGTGTTACTCGTCAACTGTGTTACTCCTGTCAGCTGTTACTCCTGTCAACTGTGTTACTCCTGTCAACTGTGTTACCCATCAACTGTGTTACTCATCAACTGTGTTACCCCTGTCAACTTTGTTACTCCTGTTATATGTGTTACTCCTGTCAACTGTGTTACTCCTGTCAACTGTGTTACCCATCAACTGTGTTACTCCTGTCAGCTGTTACTCCTGTCAACTGTTACTCCTGTCAACTGTGTTACTCCTATCAACTGTGTTACCCCTGTCAACTGTTACTCCTGTCAACTGTGTTACTCCTGTCAACTGTTACTCCTGTCAACTGTGTTACTCCTGTCAACTGTGTTACCCATCAACTGTGTTACTCCTGTCAACTGTGTTACTCCTGTCAACTGTTTTACCCATCAACTGTGTTACTCCTGTCAACTGTGTTACTCCTGTCAGCTGTTACTCCTGTCAACTGTTACTCCTGTCAACTGTTACTCCTGTCAACTGTGTTACTCCTGTCAGCTGTTACTCCTGTCAACTGTGTTACTCCTGTCAGCTGTTACTCCTGTCAACTGTTACTCCTGTCAACTGTTACTCCTGTCAGCTGTTACTCCTGTCAACTGTTACTCCTGTCAACTGTTACTCCTGTCAACTGTTACTCCTGTCAACTGTGTTACTCCTGTCAGCTGTTACTCCTGTCAACTGTTACTCCTGTCAACTGTGTTACTCCTGTCAGCTGTTACTCCTGTCAACTGTTACTCCTGTCAACTGTGTTACCCCTGTCAGCTGTTACTCCTGTCAACTGTTACTCCTGTCAGCTGTTACTCCTGTCAACTGTTACTCCTGTCAACTGTGTTACCCATCAACTGTGTTACTCCTGTCAACTGTGTTACTCCTGTCAACTGTTACTCCTGTCAACTGTGTTACTCCTGTCAACTGTGTTACCCATCAACTGTGTTACTCCTGTCAACTGTGTTACTCCTGTCAACTGTGTTACTCCTGTCAACTGTTACTCCTGTCAACTGTTACTCCTGTCAACCGTGTTACCCCTGTCAACCGTGTTACCCCTGTCCCTGTCAACCGTGTTACCCCTGTCAACCGTGTTACTCCTGTCAACCGTGTTACTCCTGTCAACTGTGTTACCCATCAACTGTGTTACTCCTGTCAACTGTGTTACCCATCAACTGTGTTACTCCTGTCAACTGTTACTCCTGTCAACTGTGTTACCCATCAACTGTGTTACTCCTGTCAACTGTGTTACTCCTGTCAACCGTGTTACTCCTGTCAGCTGTTACTCCTGTCAACTGTGTTACTCCTGTCAACTGTGTTACTCCTGTCAACTGTTACTCCTGTCAACTGTTACTCCTGTCAACCGTGTTACTCCTGTCAACTGTGTTACCCATCAACTGTGTTACTCCTGTCAACTGTGTTACCCATCAACTGTGTTACTCCTGTCAACTGTTACTCCTGTCAACTGTGTTACCCATCAACTGTGTTACTCCTGTCAACTGTGTTACTCCTGTCAACCGTGTTACTCCTGTCAGCTGTTACTCCTGTCAACTGTGTTACTCTTGTCAACTGTGTTACTCCTGTCAACTGTTACTCCTGTCAACCGTGTTACCCCTGTCAACCGTGTTACCCATCAACTGTGTTACTCCTGTCAACTGTGTTACTCCTGTCAACCGTGTTACTCCTGTCAACTGTGTTACCCATCAACTGTGTTACTCCTGTCAACTGTGTTACCCATCAACTGTGTTACTCCTGTCAACCGTGTTACTCCTGTCAACTGTTATTCCTGTCAACTGTGTTACCCATCAACTGTGTTACTCCTGTCAACTGTTACTCCTGTCAACTGTGTTACCCATCAACTGTGTTACTCCTGTCAACTGTGTTACTCCTGTCAACTGTGTTACTCCTGTCAACTGTGTTACTCCTGTCAGCTGTTACTCCTGTCAACTGTTACTCCTGTCAACTGTGTTACTCCTGTCAACTGTGTTACCCGTCAACTGTAACAGTTGACAAGAATTCACATGGTTGACAATGTTGGCAATTCAATTTAAATTGAATTAATTGCTTGTACTTACATTTTTTGAATAAAAGAAAGTTATCATTTTAAAGTGAGTTTTCTCTTTTCAACCGTGTTACTTTGTCTGTCAACTGTGTTATGTGTGGTTTTTATGTCATAAATCTTTTAAATGTGAACTAAACCATCAGAAAAATAGATAGGTATATCTCTGGAGATGGAAATCTTGGGGAAGGATGGTGAATTTGTCCGTAACACAGTTGACAAAATAATGAATCAAATGTGAATTTTCATTAACATATTTAAAAAGTCATTAGAGCTTAAAGCTACACTGTAACTTTTTTAGTTTATTCTTAGCTAAAAACACTTAGTTCTTTCAAAAATATATGTGCTCATTAATGTAGATTTACTTCTTTCAAGTAATAAAGTATTCTGGTAAGTTTATAATATGCCATTGTAAACACATACGGGTGAGGGTTTGAATGCGGGTCGCCATGTTGCTCCTCCATCTTGAAAGTACATTAGCCAAAGAGGGACAAACCCGTAAACTCAAGCTTGGCCTTTGGCGTTTTAACACTCGATGGCTCCGTGTCCAATGTGGACGAGGTCGAGCTGGAAGCCATGTTAATCTTGGACTAAATCGGCCACCGTAGGAGTTAAAACGACATCGGAATTGAGAGGAAGAGAAACTAATATTCACTGGATGGTCATATACAAGTTCACCACTAGATGGGGGAAAATATCACAGTGTAGCTTTAAGCTTGCTAAATAATTAATTTAGCACATTAAGGGATATATATTGTTCAAACACCTAGTTTATTGATCAAAAAAGAATACTGATTTCCTGACTTTTTGGCTGACATTAAATGTACCCCTAAATATAGAATGACTCCTATGAGTGAAGCGCTCTATTGAGCTAGCTTGTGCATGTGTTGTTTGGATTACACTTTCCAGAAGTTGCCAAATAAATTGCTAAATTTGTTGCCAGGTGCTTTTCGGAAGAAAAAAAAAGTTGCTTGTTAGTCTGAAAAGTTGCTAAATCTAGCAACAAAATTGCTAAGTTGGCAACACTGGTCCCAAATCGTGCCTACTCTTCTACATACTCAAAACTATCTACTACTGTCTTCACAAAAAGAGTACATACTTTTAGGAGTATAGTAAAGTAGGCGAATTGGGATGCAGCAATGTCCCGCCTTCTAAAGTAAAAGAACCAATCGCTGATCGGTAAAGTCATCGCGTCACTCACTGCAGCTGCCGCTCCGGTTCCCATAGAAACCTGAGACTCGCGTTTAGGACTGCACATGCGCATTGGCGCGTTTAGCCTGAAAAATAAGCTCTTTTAACCCTATTTGAGGATAAGAAACAACATTTATGGGACAGTTCATGTCAGATTTTGTTGCTGCTGTAAAATATGTTTGGCAAGCAAATGTCCGCCGAGTGAATAGGGATAGACCTAAACCAAACTCTAATCTGATCCTATACTAATATAACATCGTAAATTAATATTACTCTGGACTTAAATGTATTATAATGTAACAAGGACACCTTAAAATAAAGTGTAACCATTATTTATAATAAACAATGCAATATTCCATAAAAAACATGACTTTAAACTGCATTATCTGATCATAACCGCTCAAATGAACCCCAAGGAAAACTCAGTTAAATACATAAAATATTTATTTGTACAAAATGCTTATGTCGGTAAAAAAGAATAAAATGCTACATATGAGTACAAGGAGACATAAATACAAAAGGTGTTCCTGGTCCAATGACATACGAAGAGTTCATAAGGCTTTTGGTGTTCAGAACTGTATATACAATGCACATCCTGCGCTGTACATCCACACACTGTACAAACATCTAAAAAACAAAGGCATGTTCATAATAGTTTGCATAAATGACTGATATGAGCATATACTGAACAGTTCGTGAATACAGCCCATGTATTCTGTCAACACTACCATTGCAGTTCAAAGGTCTGTCCTAGAGACATGAGCAGACTAACACATCTGAGGGGAAACGTCTAATCAAATCAGATAAAAATAAAACACTTCACTGTTTTCTGTTTCTCTAGGACTCGATGTAATAGCTTGTTGATGTGTGTTTGAGAAGCACCAACTCTGATCCACCGAAGTGGAGCAAAGCACATGACAGATCATTAAAACTCAACGGTACCAAACCCAAATGCACGGCATTATTAAATGTGCCTCCCCAGTCAGAAAGAGTAACAGTTTGAGAAAAATGCATTGGCATAATCGGCAATTTCACACATTAGCAAACCTGAAAAAGAACAACACACACCTAAAGGAGACATCGCAAGTGCTCATGCGTATGCTTTGTGCAACGTATCAAAAATTAAATAAGCCGGGTATTAAAACACTTAAGTGCAAGCCGATGTGTACTGCAGGCGGACCCTAGAGTTGAGCTCAGAGGAGGATGAGCGTGATCCTAACGATGATGGTTCTGTGGGAGAGACAGACGTTTATCATACCAGAGCACCGTAATGCCTTCAGTGTAGAGAACACACTGCACCATCACTCCAGTCATGTTTCGCCGTTTGCGGCGGATGGTGTCAGTGTGAGAAACGTAAGGCTGGTGGAAGGCGCGGCTCCTCCATGGTCATAGCCAGGTGTGGTCAGAGGTCGAGTAGCTGTGGTCCACTCCGGCATGAGACGAGCCCAGAGCATCCGGCTCCAGAGTCCACACCATGCTCTCCACGTCAATCTCAACATCCTCTGCAAAGACACCAGAGTTACTCACACACACTAGAGGAATCAGACAAGGCTGCTGAAGGGAAATCACCCAAACGCTAGTAGTGAGAGGAGGCAATGGCTCCATCGCGCTATAATTGGTTTGTGCGATAAGTCCCGCCTCTTGTTTTCATGCACGTTCTGGTACATGCCCATTACATTAATACTTTTTGACTTTTCAGTCTGAGTTAAATCTCTTTTTTGGCACAATTTATCTGTAAAAGAAAACATGCCTAATAATTCTGCACACCTGAATATAAGGTGTTTTTCATTTCCAGCCTTCATGAACAATTATATATCACTTATACATTATTAAATACTAAATCAATAGTAGTTATTAGGATTACTGTGGTTTGGAATTGGTAAAATGTGCCTGGAAAAAAAATATGATCAGAAAATCAACGTGCCTAATAATTCTGCACTCCCTGTATATATTTATTTTATATTATACAATAGGGGTGGGCGATATCTCGATATTTAAAATATATCGAGATATTTTTTAAACACGATATGGATTTTGACATATCGTATATATCGATATATTGTTTATATTTCATTCTGATTCCGCCACTTTACTTGTTTGCGTTCTCTGTGCTGTGCTCGCCCTCCGCCTCCTTGCTTTTGTTCCCCCTCCCCTCGCGTGTTGTCATGGCCGCGTCCGCAACCAGCTCGGAGGCTACAGAACTCGTCTTAAAAACAACTGGCTCCATTATATGGAGATACTTCGGTGTCGGACGAACAGCAGACAGATGTCTACTGCCATGAATGCCGACAGTTGGTTCTCAAACACTTGATCCAAGATACAGTTTACCTAGGCGGCATTCCTTTGCTTTGCGAGACAAGAACTCCCGCGACTGTACACTACGGAGAGAGAGCGGCTTGCTTGCTGGAGAAGGTTACTTACTATGCCCTTGATTTGAGTTGTTTTATTTTTGAATGAAAATTCATTATTTGCATGCGTTTTAAAGCCTTGCGCGTAGGGCACCATGCGCTTTCCTGAGCGCGCGCACTAAAAGCCTGTCAAACAAGTGATTAATGGACTAAATCATACTGCGCTAATACTGTCAAATACACACAAGGTTAACACAGTCGGTTATGTCTAAAGTGAAAGTAAAATCGGCGCGTGTCTGTATATTAGATGCGTGAAAGTCTTAAATTGACAGCAGGGCAGCCTATAGTGAACACGCTGCCGCTTGTCCTTAAAGGGACAGTTCACTCTAAAATGATGTCATTATTTACTCACTCTAATGTTGTCCCAAACCTGTATTAATTTCTTCTGTTGAACACAGACAGCTGATAGTAGCGATTGACATTCATATTATTATTTCCTACAATGGGGACCAGCAACTGTTTGGTTTCCAATATTCTTCAAAATATATGTTATGTCCAACAGAAGAAAGAACTTTATTCAGGTTTAAAACAACTTGAGCGCGAGTAATCAATGACAGAATTTTAATTTTTGAGTGAACTATTCCTTTAGTGGTTAATAAAATAACTAAAGACAAAGACAAAATCACTCACGGCTCTTGACTGAAAAACTAATACAGTAGCTTTAATAAGAATCAATGTATATTTTATAGGGAAGTCTATGTAGTGTTTTATTTTTACATTTATTAATTCAATTTCATACTTAAATGCTGCTGTACAGCTCTGAGCTGACACTGTAAATCTTTATAAATATATATTTATATTATACAGTACACTAGGAATGTGTACAAGGTTTTTTAAAAGTAAAGTTTTAAGTTTAAGTAAGGTTTTTCAAGTCTTTTAAGTAAAATAAAGAAAGAGTATTGCAATAAAAAAATAGTATTTTTTCCTCCTTAAGCTCTTGCTGTTCGGCTAAGAATAGAATAGCAAAAATCTGTTGCGACTAGCCATCAGAACCGAACCGAAAACCGTGGTAAAAAAAACGAGGTATGTATTGAACCGTGGACTTACTGTATTGTTGCATCCCTACTTTGTTCCTACATGAACTGCCTTTGCACTTCAATAAAAAAAAAAAGACTTTGTGGTATTTGGCATATTTGTTTTTGCAGTAGTTTTTGGGGGGTTATTTTTCCTGTAAAGATATCGAGATATATATCGTATATCGAGATATAGCTAAATATATCGAGATATATTTTTTGCTCCATATCGCCCAGCCCTATTATACAATACACTAGGAAGGTGTACAAGGGTTTTTTTTAAAGTAAAGTTTTAAGTTTAAGTAAGGTTTTTCAATTATTTTAAGTAAAATAAAGAAAGAGTATTGCAATAAAAAAATAGTATTTTTTCTCCTTAAGCTCTTGCTGTTCCGGTTGCCTAAGAATAGAATAACAAAAAACTGATGTGACAAGCTATCAGAACCCAACCAAACCGAAAACCGTGGGTAAAAACCGAGGTGTGTATTGAACCGTGGACTAACTGTATTGTTGCATCCCTAATGAAATTGTATATGGCAGAAAATTAGGCTATTTGTTCATTTTTTAAATACTACTTTTTAATATTGATATGATTATATACCAAAACAATTATCAGTAAATAGTGTAAAAATGAGGAACAAAAACAAACATCAAGGTATCAAAATAAGATAAGCAAAAATGACAAACTTTCTTTGAATTTATTTAAAATGTACTGTCAGTATTGCGCTTGCAGATCACGTGGGTAGGGAACTTTTTTACTGTGTGTGTGTGTGTGTATGACCCTGTCTGTCAGCCACCACTGAAGACCATTTTTGACCCAGTAAGCCCCTGACACTCACCCCTCTCCGAGTCGGATCTCTCCGAGGACACGGCTGAGCCGAGGCTGTCGTTCCTCATGCGCTCGGATCCGCCCTGCAGTTTCTCCAGCCGCGTGCGCAGCTCCATCTGCTGCCAGCGCAGACGCCCCTTCAGCAGCTCCGCCCGCGCATCCTGCTCCTGCAGCTTCTGCAGACACCACCACACCAGGGTCAGATCCACACCACCACACCAGGGTCAGATCCACACCACCACACCAGGGTCAGATCCACACCACCACACCAGGGTCAGATCCACACCACCACACCAGGGTCAGATCCACACCACCACACCAGGGTCAGATCCACACCACCACACCAGGGTCAGCAGAACTACAGCACTCGTACCATTTTACAACATATTGCTTGTTTTTGAGCTCGGATCAGTGTTGTAATATCGTATCCACCAATCATTGGTGGCATTTCGTGGGAGCTTCGGGAAATCCACACAAATGAGATGCGTGATAAATGCTTGATATGTAGCTTCAGCGTGACAGAGGCATCAAATCCATCCCAAAGATGTAACTTTACATTAACTCAATACAAGAGCATTGAGAGCAAGATGGAAATAAAGCAGTGTTGGGGTTACGACAGCTCACACACACACACACACACACACACACACACTGCCCCTTCCCCTAAACCTACCCATCACACACACACACACACACACACACACACACACACACACACACTGCCCCTAAACCTACCCCATCACACACACACACACACACACACACACACACACACACACACACACACACACACACACACAGTAGTGTAGTTTTAGGATAAATGTGAGCCGTTTTCTCATCTCACTTGCACAACAGATTCAGTATTCCTCAAAATGAATAAAAACAGTCAAATCCAATAATTAAATGTGTTAAATATTTTTATGAATCTCACTTTATTGACCAATGTCTTGCTAGTGACCTTTGATGATTCAGTCAAACCATCAGCAAAACACAGTGTTGTCTCTATAGGTGAAGGTTTTCTCCTGTCCTGTCCTGTGTTTGAGTGGCGCCCTCTACTGTACACGTGTGGATCTGCATGTCCCTCAGCCTGAGGCTTATTATTTACATCTGGGTGTGAAATGGTCTTTACATTTGCCCCAAAAATAGAACTATTTTGTTATAAAAAACAAGACAAACAAGCCCAGGTGAGAAAAAGTAACAACCCATTACTTATGGGACATAGGGACGTCAAAATACCAAAATTACAGCAGTCAGCCAATAACATAAACATTTTACAGTTCTCAGTACCAGAGCAAACATTTTTTTTTAAATATTTTAATTAACTATTTAATATTAAATTCAATGAATTTATTATTTATGATGATAATTACAATTAAATAATACATTTAAACTTTTATAGGCTACATGCTGTTTAAAAGACAACATTGTTGATCTATAGACCTAAACACACCTAATAATTATTATCAGTATTATTATTACATAGAGGCGTAGCTAAATCTACTGTACAACAGTTGTCTGATATATTCTGTCAAATTCTTTAAGTTAAACAGGACTTTTATTTTGACGGGTTGCCGTTATTACGCTTGATCTGTATATAACGCTCTATGGTTTTGCATAACTTGACTTTATCTTGCTGGAGTTTAATGCTGTAAATCATGTTATTACTTTCTACCGGGTGTGTGTGTTAGATCACAACACTGGACTAGAGATTGTGTTGTTATCACACACGGTAACTGAAGTGTTAAACTGTTAAAAACACCTCAGTAAAATATAATAATAATAATAATAATACATTTTATTTGTACTGCACTTTACATTTGGAACAAATCTCAAAGTGCTACAGTTAAGATCATTTAAGAAGGATAAAATACTAATAGATTGAATGGTTAAAAGTCATAAGTTCTCCTAAAAAGAAATGTTTTTAGTCCTTTTTTAAAAGTCTCAGTAGTTTGAGGTGCCCTCAGATGGTCGGGGAGGGCATTCCAAATCCGAGGAGCGGCAGAACAGAAAGCCCGATCACCCATAGTGCTGAGCTTTGTCTTGGGGAGAAGGAGGCGGTTTGAGTTTGTTGATCGAGTTGTAGTTGAAGGTGTGAGTAGTTCTTTCAGATAGGGGGGGGGCATTTCCATAGATGCACTGGTGGGTTAGAAGGGAGACCTTATAGTCAATCCTGGCGGTAACAGGAAGCCAGTGAAGTGAATGGAGAATGGGTGTGATGTGATCGTATTTTCGAACTCTCATCAGGATCCTAGCAGCACTATTCTGAACATACTGCAGTCTCTGCAAGCTTTTGTTAGGGATCCCGGTGAGAAGTGCGTTACAGTAATCCAGTCTGGAGGAGACAAAGGCGTGGACCAGTTTTTCAGCATCTGCTAAGGATAGCGTTGGACGGAGTTTTGCAATGTTTCTGAGATGGTAGAAAGATGTTTTGCAGAGGTTTTTGATATGGGCTTCAAAGCTGAGTTGTGGATCAAATCTTACACCAAGATTGGTGACAGTTGTGGAGAGGGGAACGTCATGACCAGAGAGTGTTATACCAGTTATGGAGGAAGACTGGGTTTGATGTGGAGTGCCAACAAGAATTGCCTCAGTTTTAGAGCTGTTTAACTGGAGGAAGTTGCGCTTCATCCACATCCTTATCTCCTCCAGACAGGCGGTGAGTGTTGAAGACGGAGATGATGTTGGTGAAATGGAGTTGTGTGTTTCTGATTTCATGTACAGTTGTGTGTCATCAGCATAGCAGTGAAATGAGACTCCATAGCGGCTAATGACATGGCCGAGGGGGAGGATGTAAATGATGAAGAGAATGGGGCCAAGGACTGACCCCTGAGGAACCCCGCAGGTAACTGTGTGTTGCCGGGACCTTGCACTTCCAAGTGAAATGTACTCTGTTCTGCTAGTAAAATATAGCATAGATAGATACACTACGCATAGATATATCTCTCTCTATATATATAGCTGCCTCATGAAAAAGCTGCGTTATACATTTAAAATAAATGCTTTTTAAATTCTTAGTATAGGCCCTATATCTATAAATATATTTACTTGTTTTTCATGAATGTATTTTACAACATTTTACCAGATTTAGAGCTACTCTTATTCACTTTTATGCCCCCCCCCACCCCCACACACACACACACTAAATGTTTAGATTTTATACAATTATTGTGCACTTGTGAGTAACATTTTGTGCTTTTTATTCACTAATCTAGTTTATCCACCATTTAGCTTATAGTAGTATTTTTGTCATAGATTGTGATTTATTTTTATAATTTGTTGTTTTTCTTTATAATGAAGTTGTCTGTATTTAGTAGATTGTGTTTAACTCACAAAAGAGTGATAATCAGTTCAACACACTGAGGTATAGAAATTCTACATAGATTTAAACAAAACTGCATTGGTATCGGCCGATACTCAGAATTTGAAATATCGGATCTGAAAAAATAGTATCGGTGCATCCCTAATTGTAATGCATTACTTTTCAAAGTAACTTTCCCCAACACTGCTGATGTGTATCGATATTCAATACTGAAATATATGAAATGAATCCTCCTTTTCTGCAGTATCGACACACACCCGCCTCCTCTCACTCATTCGTGAGTGATTATATTGCTCATAATTTGACTAATTCCTGCAGGTTTCGCGCAAAAACACTATATAAATATGAATCTGTATGTTCTGCGTATGTTTTTGTGCAGCTCTTTGTTTGACAAGAAAGTTTAATTTCATAAGATTAAAAGATCAATTCATGTTTTATGCCTTTATTTGACTGCCAGAAAAATGAACACACTTCACAGAATGCCTGAAATAAAATAAAAACTTCTTAGAAATTACATTTTATTTCTAAAGTAATAAATTGTTTTTTTTTTTTATCATCTAATTAAATTAATTAGACGTGCTTTTTGATTATTAAAATTTAATTAAACCATTCAAATGGAATCCAAAAAACACAGAATTTGGTAAAAAATAGTGCCCTAAACATGTATTTTTGGTTAAACTTTTAATAAATTGTATTTCAATTGATTAGACATGCTTTTTCCTTACTAAAATTAAAATTAACCATTAAAATGGAATCCAGAAAACACAGAATTTGGTAAAAAATAGTGTCCTAAACATGTCTTTTTTTGTTAAACTTTTAATAAATTGTTTAAGTTTCATGCTTTTTCCTTACTAAAATTTAAATGTAACCATTAAAATAGAGTTAAAAATGTTTTTAAACGGATTTCATAGGGTTCTGCTTTACTCTTTTGCCCAATAAACACCTAAACCTTCCCTTCTAACTGATCATTAAAGAGTTAGTTCACCCAAAAATGTAAATTGTGTCATTAATGACTGACCCTCATGTGGTTGGACACCCGTCAGACCTCCGTTCATCTTCAGACACAAATGAAGATATTTTAGTGTAAATCTGATGCTGAGAAAGGCCTCCATTGGCTCAACTTTACACTCTCAAGACCCTTAAAAGACACTAAAGACTAAAGTTACAAAGTCCATCTCACTACAGCGGCTCTACAATAACTTTATGAAGACGAGAATAGTTTCTGTGCGCAAAAAAAACCCTAAATAACGACTTATATAGTGATGACGATTTCAAAACACGGCATCATGAAGCTTCGAAGCGTTATGAATCAGTGAGTCGATTCAGCGGTTCAGAGCGTTATGAATCAGTGAGTCGATTCAGTGGTTCAGAGTGTTATGAATCAGTGAGTCGATTCAGTGGTTCAGAGCGTTATGAATCAGTGAGTCGATTCAGCGGTTCAGAGCGTTATGAATCAGTGAGTCGATTCAGCGGTTCAGAGCGTTATGAATCAGTGAGTCGATTCAGCGGTTCAGAGCGTTATGAATCAGTGAGTCGCTTCAGCGGTTCAGAGCGTTATGAATCAGTGAGTCGATTCAGCAGTTTGAATCGCCAAATTTCAGCAGTTTGACACGCGATCCGAATCATGAATCGACTCATTGATTCATAACGCTCTGAAGCTTCATGAGGCCGGGTTTTGAAATCGTCATCACTATATAAGTCGTTATTTAGGTTTTTTTGCGCACAAAAACTATTGTCGCCGATTCATAAAGTTATTGTAGAGCCGCTGTAGTGAGATGGACTTTGTAACTTTAGTCTTTAGTGCCTTTTAAGGGTCTTGAGAGTGTAAAGTTGAGCCAATGGAGGCCTTTCAGAGCATCAGCTTTACACTAAAATATCTTCATTTGTGTCTGAAGATGAACGGAGGTCTGACGGGTGTCCAACCACATGAGGCTCAGTCATTAATGACACAATTTACATTTTTGGGTGAACTAACCCTTTAATGCAATGATGAAAAACCCCCTCGTCATTTATTCATAAAACATTAGACGTGTCAATTTATTTGGCATATTATTATTGCATGCTATGCTTTTATTCCCTTGATATGAATATGAAAAACAGAAGTAAAGCATTAAATAAACACTGGTTCTGTGGCATGCAAATGATCCGCTTGGGCTAGAGTCAGTTTGTGGGCGAGCCGGCTCACCTTGATGTGCAGCTGTGCTTGTCTGAGCAGGTTAAGGGTTGTGTTCCTCGACGAATCAGAAGACAGAGGAACCTGCTGCTTCAGCTGATCCAGACAGTGTCTGAGCTGAGCTCTCCTACACACACACACACACACACACACACACACACACACACACAGGTCAGAGTATGGCATTGCAAAGCTTCACGCTTGGCGGAGGACAAAACCAATGCAAATGAACTGGGTACAATATGTTAGCGTTAACCGTTTAATGAACGGATGACTGAATTACAGAATGAGAATAACTCTTACCTGTGTTTCTCCAGCTCATTGTGAACAGACCTGAAACACAAACAAACAGCTTTACTTTGCCATAATGAAGGACATCAGCCATTTATTCTCATATGATCTGTGTGGATACTTCGTAGACATTACTATTGACCTTTGATAACCCTAAAAATGAACCTTTGGAACAACGCGAGGGTGAATAAATCATTACAGAAGGTGCGTCCCATGCACAGACTCTACTGAACCTCGTATACTAGACTAAGAGCCCTGCCTAGTGTACAGGCTCATTCAGCGTCCACTCAAACACAGGAACATGTGGATCTTTTTTACTTTCTGGTGAAAGACGAACATAAACAGTGATGAAAGCCAGAATAGTAAATGTCACAGATGTGTATTGACTGTTTTCTAGAGGAGGCTCAGATTCCACCTGAGCTCTGGAGCCAAATCACAGGGGTGTAAAGATGACTTTAGAAAGATGGCAGCATCATTATTTTATTTCCACACAGAGATTGGTAGATCTATTAGTGAAATCTGTTGACTTTATCAATCTGTGTGTCATTATATGCCAACGCTGACCGCTCAAACATGGGGAAAAAGCACTTCTTGTGTGTCTGTGCCTCAAGTTTGAGTGCCTGTAACTCCAGAAGTATTAAAGATATCTTAATATCCTTTTAGATTCTGCTTCTTAACTAACTTTTCTTTTGAAATCTCCATTTTAAAGGCCCTTGATGGTTCAATCACAGAGATATGATGATCTCAATGCGGCTCCGTGAGTAATTTGGTTCACATTTTCAGAGGCCAAAAACCAAACATGGGTCACTTTGCACACAGCTCATACTTTTATATTTAAAGAAGAATATCTGAAGAATAAATAATGTTAAAACTAGAAATATATCTCGTTTTTTTCCATCAACACAATTGCGTGGAACATTTCCATCTGAGTGCCATAAATGATCTTTTCCCCAAGTTTGCGCACCTGTAACTTTAAAAGTATTAAAGATATCTTAATATCCTTCTAGATTCTCATTCTCAATTAACTTTTCTTTTGAAATCTTAATTTACAAGGCCCTATATGGTTCAGTCCCAGAGATATGGAGATCTCAATGCGGCTCCATGATCAATTTGACACGTTTTCAGATGTGGTTAATTTGCATACAGCTGCTACTTAACGCATTTAAAGAGGAACGTCTGAAGAATAAATACTGAAACTAGAAATACTCAGTGAATCTACAGCCATTGCATTTCATATTTTGGAGTTTGTCTTTCAAAATCAAAAATGTGTTGGATTTGACATGGGATGACCCAATGGTGCTTAATTTGGGACACAACAGGAGCGCTTTTAGGGTGAACTGTCCCTTTAAACTGTCTAATCAGTCATTCATTCACATAACAACAAAAGTGAATAAAATTAAAATTCTTTATTTTCTAGTTAGTCAATATTTTAGAGCAAAATAACGTCCCAGTGTGTGTGTGTGTGTGTGTGTGTGTGTGTGTGTGTGTGTGTGTGTGTGTGTGTGTCTTACACTCACCTGCTGTTCCCGGGTGAATGGCTCTTTGATTTCTGCTTTTTCCTCTTATCTGATACCCCTTTACTGTAGAATGGAAGCACTGAGGCATAACCGTGCTCGGCCTCTGAAATACATAATTCATAACAGCAGTGATCAATAGCCCAGCCTACTTCCTTTTGTGCAAGATCCTTAAATACAAAACTTTACAAAAATAAAAACATTTACACAGACATTAGCCCGCTCATAAATCTAAACACACCGTCTGATTGCACTATATAAGACCGAGGATGATTATGATATCTGCATTTATGTCAGCATCTCATCACATCAGCTGTGTGAGAGAGCGCTTTCTGATTTTGGCGCCATCGAACTCCTTGACATATTTTTGAAAATCACCGCGTTCCATTCCGAGCGTCTTATCCGTTATAAGTCGTAACTGTGTAACTGCTTTAGAATAACGGCCAGCGCTGCAACATTTTCAAATCTGTGACGATTTCGCGCCTTTGTGTACAATACAGAACTGATATGTAGGTCACAGAGACAAACACAATAATAGCAACAATAAGCGCTCTTTCTGCCGCTCCAAGCGCACGGAATAACCCTCTGCAACGGGGAAAACACTCCCAGCACACATATTAAAAAACAACAAGTGCACATGTTAATGAAAGTGAACAAAAACACACATAAACACAAACACAGCAGCCTGTCCAGAAACGGCTTCGGTTTAACGCAAACGCCGTGAGAAGGAAGCAGCGCGTCGGATACCTCTCTCCCTCCGCTCCAGATACTCGGCTGCCTGCAGGAGCACTTGGATGTTGCACGAATTCACCTCCATTTCGGACCGACTGTGTTATTTTGAAACCGCCAAGAGCGACTCGGATCTGTGGAGGTGCAGAGGAGCGTTCGGCTGATCCAGCGCGCGCACGTCACGCGCGTCAGACGCGTCACGCCCTCCTGCACGCTCACGCGACCGCTCCCTCGCCCGACACAAAAACAACTACAGTGTGCGCGTAACTATTGATTATATTATTCATATAAAGCCGGGGACGGCTTACACTAGAGAGAAATGGCGAATTTAACTCCCCCCGAACTCGGGAAGTAAACTCAAACTATTCAAACGGACCGATCACGGGACAAAAATGCGGACTTTTATTTTGACACGGTGTATTTCGATGCTCAGGAACCTCACAAAAATGGGCATGGATTCGTATATAGCCGCGTTTTTTTATTTTTTAAACAATTATATATACAATATTATTAACTAAAAATCATTTAAAAAATATTCTGTTAAAATACAAATATTGAAAAAATTATACTTATCGAGCCATCGATGTAAACCGATCTTTTTATTTTTTATTTATTTGTTATTAAATCAAGTAAAAACAATTAACATTGAATCCAACAACATATATTGAAAGTTCAATTTAACAATTAAAAGAACAACTTACTTGGTACGAGGGACATAGAGTAAACAGATAATAATAAATACATTTATTTTTAACAAATAAAACAATTTAAAAATTATTTCGTCAAGCCTCAGGTGGGGGGATAGAAAGATCTCATCTAAACATTGTATCTCTATTCACAGGTGAGTTTATAATCTTATTTAATATCTGGAATGTTTTAATTGCTTTTTTGTTACATAGGGAATCTGCAAAACTTTTATTTTCAAGCAAAATACAATAACATTTGGGTTCGAAGCTGTAAATTTAGACTTGTGTTTATGGCCTTTTCCAAGCATACACAGGATGTCTGCATTATCTTAGGGAACAGATCCAGTGTCAGAAAACAGAAGTAAGACCATATGTAAACCGATCTAATCAGCGTGCACTTGAAGTCTTGAAGGCTTTTATTTTGCAACACTTTGTTTTATTGATGCTCAAGAACATACTTAAATAAGACTTTCATGAAATACATTTAAAAAAAAAAAGCTAAATATAATATTGATGTATTAACGTCCATTTTCATAACTCGTTATTAATCAATTTAATTAATTAAAAATAATAGAAATGGAATGGAATTAAAATGAATGATTCTGTTAAATTACTAAATAATTGACATATTTAAAAGTATACAATTTACACACTGCACCTTTAAATAAGACTTTAATGGTCTTCATTTACAGTAGACCTATATGCATTTTAATAACTTGTTTTTCTCAACGGAAGTGTGAGCGCGACGTCAAAATGCAGACTTTTATTTGGACACTGTTTCGATGCTCAAGAACATCACAAAAATGGCATTAATTCGTATATAACCGCATTTTTTTAAAACAATTATATATACAATATAATTAACTAAAAATGATTAAATAAATAAATACAAATATTTAAAATTATACTAAATAAATCGGGCCATCGATGTAAACAGATCGGATTATTGATTTGACACTGTGTGTTTTCGATGCTCAAGAACTTTACAAAAAATAGCCATTAAATCGCATAATAACATTTAAACAGTCCTATACATATTTAAACAATTATATTTACAATTGAACGAACTTAAAATAATTGAAATCGAATGGAATTAAAATGCATTGAATTTGTGTTTAAAATGATAAAAATAAATCATCATGTGCACTTGAGCTTAGAATAAAGGTGCAGATGCAAACAGATAAAGTGATGAATACAAACTATGGACAAGTGAAAAAGGCCCTGCAATTTGTGGGAATAATAAGAGACCCATCGTTATTATTATTTGTATTAAAATATATGTAATTTCCCAGTATTATGATTTATTTATCCATTTAAATAACACGTACCTTGCTTAATACTTGTCTATTTACATGTATCAATGCCATTGTAGATTTATAGTTTG
>NC_137109.1:3641703-3736703 GCF_949357685.1 Gobio gobio
TCTCACGACTTCGGGGCACGTGAGTTACCGAACATAATGCATGATGGGATACGCTTAGAAATTGACAATATTATTAGAATTACTGACAATAGCAATGTTTTTTTTATTTACTTTTTTTATAGCAAGCGTCTTCATGAAAAGACTGGCTGATTTATGAAGTAGCTGCTATTATATCGTGTAATATTTGTGGGAGCGGCGGCATTTAGATGAGAATGTAGACACACACACACACACACACACACACACACACACACACACACACACACACACACACACACACACACACACACACACACACCTGAACAGACACACACACACCTGAACAGACACACACACACCTGAACAGACACACACACACCTGAACAGACACACACACACCTGAACACACACACCTGAACAGACACACACACACCTGAACAGACACACACACACCTGAACACACACACACACACACCTGAACACACACACCTGAACAGACACACACACACCTGAACACACACACACACACCTGAACACACACACACACACACACACACCTGAACACACACACCTGAACAGACACACACACACCTGAACACACACACACACACACACACCTGAACACACACACACACACACACACACACACCTGAACACACACACCTGAACACACACACACACACCTGAACACACACACACACACACACACACACACCTGAACAGACACACACACACCTGAACACACACACACACACCTGAACAGACACACACACACACACACACACACCTGAACACACACACCTGAACAGACACACACACACCTGAACACACACACACACACACACACACACACACACACACACACACACACCTGAACACACACACCTGAACAGACACACACACACCTGAACACACACACACACACACACACCTGAACACACACACACACACACACACACACACACACACACACACCTGAACACACACACCTGAACACACACACACACACACCTGAACACACACACACACCTGAACACACACACCTGAACAGACACACACACACACCTGAACACACACACACACACACACACACACACACCTGAACACACACACCTGAACAGACACACACACACCTGAACACACACACACACACCTGAACACACACACACACACACACACCTGAACACACACACCTGAACACACACACACACACCTGAACACACACACACACCTGCACACACACACACACACACACACACCTGAACACACACACACACACCTGAACACACACACACACACCTGAACACACACACACACACACACACACACCTGAACACACACACCTGAACAGACACACACACACACACACACACACACACCTGAACACACACACACACACCTGAACACACACACACACACCTGAACACACACACACACACACACACACACCTGAACACACACACCTGAACAGACACACACACACCTGAACACACACACACACCTGAACAGACACACACACACCTGAACAGACACACACACACCTGAACACACACACCTGAACACACACACCTGAACAGACACACACACACCTGAACAGACACACACACACCTGAACACACACACACACACACCTGAACACACACACCTGAACAGACACACACACACCTGAACACACACACACACACACACACACACCTGAACACACACACCTGAACAGACACACACACACCTGAACACACACACACACACACACACCTGAACACACACACACACACACACACACACACACACACACACCTGAACACACACACCTGAACACACACACACACACCTGAACACACACACACACCTGAACACACACACCTGAACAGACACACACACACCTGAACACACACACACACACACCTGAACAGACACACACACACACACACACACACCTGAACACACACACCTGAACAGACACACACACACCTGAACACACACACACACACACACACACACACACACACACACACACACACACACCTGAACACACACACCTGAACAGACACACACACACCTGAACACACACACACACACACACACCTGAACACACACACACACACACACACACACACACACACACACCTGAACACACACACCTGAACACACACACACACACCTGAACACACACACACACCTGAACACACACACCTGAACAGACACACACACACCTGAACACACACACACACACACACACACACACACCTGAACACACACACCTGAACAGACACACACACACCTGAACACACACACACACACCTGAACACACACACACACACACACACCTGAACACACACACCTGAACACACACACACACACCTGAACACACACACACACCTGCACACACACACACACACACACACACACCTGAACACACACACACCTGAACACACACACACACACACCTGAACACACACACACACACCTGAACACACACACCTGAACAGACACACACACACCTGAACACACACACACACCTGAACACACACACCTGAACAGACACACACACACCTGAACAGACACACACACACCTGAACACACACACACACACACACACACACACACACACACACACACACACACACCTGAACACACACACACACCTGAACACACACACCTGAACAGACACACACACACCTGAACACACACACACACACACACACACCTGAACACACACACACACACACACACACACACACACCTGAACACACACACCTGAACACACACACACACACCTGAACACACACACACACCTGAACACACACACCTGAACAGACACACACACACCTGAACACACACACACACACACACACACACACACCTGAACACACACACCTGAACAGACACACACACACCTGAACACACACACACACACCTGAACACACACACACACACACACACCTGAACACACACACCTGAACACACACACACACACACCTGAACAGACACACACACACCTGAACACACACACCTGAACAGACACACACACACCTGAACACACACACACACACACACACACACACACCTGAACACACACACCTGAACAGACACACACACACCTGAACACACACACACACACACACACCTGAACACACACACCTGAACAGACACACACACACCTGAACACACACACACACACACACACCTGAACACACACACCTGAACAGACACACACACACCTGAACACACACACACACACACACACCTGAACACACACACCTGAACACACACACACACACCTGAACACACACACCTGAACACACACACACACACACACCTGAACACACACACACCTGAACACGCACACACCTGAACACACACACACCTGAACAGACACACACCTGAACACACACACACACACACTCTCACGTCAGATGAAGGATGGTCATTTGTGTAATTAGTGTAGAACCACAATACCATCATCTTCACAGACAACGCCTCTGCACTTTCTACATTACTAGTTACTTAAAGTAATCCGATTACATCCCTCGCGTTCCTCCAACACGCTCAGTGTTTCTTCACTCGCACATCTTACGAGCAGGCATGCTCATGCAGTTTTCCACACAGCAGTAGGTTTATATAGTAAGGTGGTTCAGAAACTGAAAGCACAGCTACTCCACCTACTCATTTCACTGAAATCCTGTTCTCATGGACAAAGAGTCAAACACGAGAAGATTTAGATTCAGTTTCTGTGACCTCAAAATGAGCCGTTCATCCAAAATAGGCATGAATGCTACTTTTGGAGACATGTTTTTGTTTATATAAATTGAATGCATATTGTGTGTGTGTATATATATATATATTTAAAAGATCATTTTCTGCTTCCTAGGTAATAGCCCAAGACAGAAACCCGCTGTTGAGCACTGCCAACTGGGGCAAAATGGTGCAGAAAGTCTCCCAGTTTGGCATCCGAACAGGCACTTTCAACTGCTCGAGTGACTCCCGGTAATGAGACATGACTAAAGGCTTTAGCCCGATCCCTCTAGCACTGAAAGATGGCTTTTCACATTCCTGTACTGATCAACCGAGTATGGCATGTGTGTATAACCCAAGCCTTAAGCTAGTCCTAGACTAAAAGGCATGTTCAAGCTGTTTTAACCGAAAGCATATCTTAAAATATGTCAAGGCACGTTAATAAAAGCTACTTAAATGAACTAAGACCTAATCCTGGCTTAATCGAAGCCCCGTCTGTGGAACCAGGCCTACATTTCTGGGCATTTTCGTCACGCTACATAATGATTAAACTGATAATAATGATTATTGTGCTCGGCTCGACATTAACGCTTGTCCGGGACAGAAATCTATATATTTATATATATATATATAGTAGGGCTGGGGAAATTAACGTGTTAACGCGGGCGATTCATTTTTTTCAGCTTAACGCATTAAAAATATTTAACGCAAATAACACAGCGTCCGTTTTTATATCCATTTTTGCCGAGAGTTACATGATCATCACGCTCCTATACATGTAAATGCTTCCAAGCGTGACAAGACACAAGAGAAAGCGCTGTGTGTGTGTGTGTGTGTGTCAGTGTCTTGTCTGTGTGGCTGCGTCTCATGTCAGCTAATCGAGGGACACTCTGACACACACACACACACACGCACACACACACACGTCAGTCTCCTGCTCACATCGAGTTCTCTTTTGCTCTTGAACAAACAATAACAACAACACAGAGAATGTTGAGGATTCTCATATTAGGGTCTTAAATGAGTTAAATAACGTCTTAAATGAACTTAAAGAGTTGTGAGGAGATGAGATGCGGGTCAGATCCGCCTCATGTTCGGCAGCGGCTGATCTTAAAGTGACAGGAGCACTGATGATGATGTCATTAATGTTCATCACAGAACAACGGGAACTGAGGAAAGTGTAGCTTTAATGATGATTAATCTAGATTTCATTTATTATTTGTGCAGTTAAGAAAGGTGTTGATAACTGTTACATTTCTGTATATGTCTAACAGGGAAGGCCATGGGTAAATATAACATTTATTATAATGGGGTTATGTAAAGATTGTTTTAAAGGGTTAGTTCAGCCAAAAATGTAAATTGTGTCATTAATGACTGACCCTCATGTGGTTGGACACCCGTCAGACCTCCGTTCATCTTCAGACACAAATGAAGATATTTTAGTGTAAATCTGATGCTGAGAAAGGCCTCCATTGGCTCAATGCACAAGCAAAATGATCTGCCAATGGGGTAAGAAAAATAGTATCTGTTTGGGAATAAATTATTCTGACCCCATTGGCAGATCATTTTGCTTGTTTTGGCATAAACTCACTTTTAATTTAATTTTATTTTCCAGAAAACATGAAACAATATCTTCTGTCATTTAGATGTTATCTAGTAAATGCATCTTGATTTAAGAATATTTAGATATATTTAGGCTAGAAACGACACACACACACACTAATGAGGACATGTTCTGCAGTGCACACATGGCAGAAAGTCAGATCTAGAGCGGCTTTATGGTCTTCAGTCTATAAACATATAAATACAAATGCACAAAACTGCAGGTTTATGCCAAAAACAGTCTGTAATGTGGCCTTTATTACTCATTTAATCGAGACACTCAGCGAGTAAACACATTTGTTCAGAGTTAGCGCTGCTTCGTTCTGCTTTTGGCGTGTTAATGTTTCCCTGGCCTAAAGTCTAGCACCGCCACCTTGTGTTGACATCGTGAAACTGCAGGATTTGTAAATTATGCGTGGCGGGCCACATATAATATGGCACACATTAATAATCCACATTTGGCCACCCCTAGTCTTAAACATCTTAAGTAAATACTGTCATTAGTTCATAAACAATTAACATTTATGTCTCGTTTTTATTTGTTAACGAAACTGACTGGAGATTTGTCATAGTTTGTGTCATCAAACACTGGTTTTTATTTAGTTATCGTCTCGTTTTCGTCACGAAAATTATGATGAATTATTCGTCAACGAAATGAACACTGACCCCATCTCTTTTACTTCAGCCACACAAGAAATATGAAATATCAGGGTTTCCGCTGGGTCTTAAAAAGTCTAGAATTTAAAAATCAAAATTTAAGGCCTTAAAAAGTCTTAAATTCGTGGAATTATTCTGTTCTAGGTCTTAAATAATTTTCCTATGTCCATGTAACGCTAGCTCTAATGCTCATTGAAATGCTCCCGCAGCTCTAGAATGTTTGTTTTTTAATTCTGTGGTGCTGTAGTTCTTTCTTTCACTAGTCCAAATATAATTTGCTGTATTACGACTACAAATGAGACCAATATGTATCTTATATTGCAGCCAATCAGCTTTCGTGTTACTGGCGCGAGTCTCTTTCGGATTGTACCACAGACACATAAATTGGATTTTATTCTTCAGCTAATAGTCCTCAATATAATGAAAAATCAATAATGCATTTTTTGCTGGTCTTGCATAATTTGTAATTTCACCGCAAAATAATGGCAAGAAAACAAAATAAACAAGATTTATGCATTTGGTTTGTTCTTTGTTCTGTTGTCATGTGTGACAATTGTGCATCTAATATAATTAGGGCTGTCAAAACATTAATCGCGATTAATCGCATCCAAAATAAAAGTTTGTGTTTACATAATATATGTGTGTGTACTCTGTTAATTATTATTTATATATAAATACACACACATTCATGTATATATTTAAGAAATATTTGCATGTATATACATTTATATAATCTATAATATAAATATAAATGTTTTATATATAAAAATATTTTTTTCTTAAATATATACATGCTTGTGTGTGTATTTTTATATATATATATATATATAAAATAATTAACAGAGTACACACACATATTATGTAAACACAAACTTTTATTTTGGATGCGATTAATCTTTTGACAGCCCTAAATATAATACATAATATAGTAAATGTGGTATCCTAATTATGCAAATTTCTGGAAATTACCACCACAAATTCAGTCATTTTTATCTAAAAATCACAAAAAACAACGAAATCCTAGTGGGATTGAAGTGCAAGTTTATCGATTTGTTCAATTTGAATACATTTCGTGACTGCATTTCCTTTAAAGCTACACTGTGTGATATTTTCCTCCATCTAGTGGTGAACTTGTGTATGACCATCCAGTGAATATTAGTTTCTGTTCCTCTCGTGGCCGATTTCGTTTTAACTCCTACGGTGGCCGATTTAGTCCAAGATTAACGTGGCTTCCAGTTCCACCTCGTCCACATTGGACACGGAGCCATCGAGTGTTAAAACGCCAAAGGCCAAGCTTGAGTTTACGGGAATGTCCCTCTTTGGCTAATGTACTTTCAAGATGGAGGATCAACATGGCGACCGACATTCGAACCCTCACCCGTATGTGTTTACAATGGCATATTATAAACTTACCAGAATACTTTATTACTTGAAAGAAGTAAATATACATTAATGAGCACATATATTTTTGAAAGAACTAAGTGTTTTTAGCTAAGAATAAACTAAAAAAGTTACACAGTGTAGCTTTAAATAGGTCTTAAATTTAATTCATAATGGTCTTTAAAAGGTCTTAAAAAGTCTTAGGGTGTTTTCACTCCTACCTTGTTTGGTCCGAATCAACATTACAGGTGTGAAATCTCCCCTGACCACGGGCCGGACCAAACAGACGAAATGTGGTCAGACGAAAAGAGGTCGTCTCGGTCCAGATCAAACTGAACAAAGGTTCGGTTCGTTTCTCGTGTGAAAGCGTTTTCTGTATGGTTCGGACTTTCAGACCATTTACAGGAAGTTCCTGTTTATGTTTAAATATTATAATTTTATTTTTCAATTAAATCTAGGCTACATTGATTATGAAAAGATGCGTAATATGTCAGAAGACAGAAGGTCAGAAATGATTTTAAACGAAATTTTGTATGATTTTGCTTAGAAAGCCTTTCTTTAAAGTGAATTTCGTTTTGTATAAATTGTATCTTAATCAACGTTTAATCAGATAATTGCCTGGATTTAATAAATAAGAAGCAAATAGTCTATAGCAGACAATAATGGCGGGAGCGATCACATGCTTTACACATGAACTGGAGCGTCTCAAATAAACCCAAACTCAGCAGATACTCGTCTCACAAACATGAGAAATATGTGAATATAAAGCTTGAAATGTCCACTTTTAAACGTAACGAATAAAAAATAGTCCAGCAATGCGACTGTTCAATAGTGGCAACGATATGAGTCCGTTCATTCATTCGTGTCAAAGACGCACATCCGTTTACAAACCAATCAGTGTCCAGATTAGGGTTGGGCGATGTCCCCTAAATTGGCAGTTGACGATGTTTACAGTAAAACATCGCGATGGTCGATGATATCGTCGTTTTTTTTTTTTAGGAAGGTAATTTACTATACCTCATTACATAAATATGTTTTTTCTACTTAACTATCATTTCGTTATTTTACTAACCCCAATAATGACTCATCCGCGCTAGGCTGCACGTGAGGGAAAAAAAGTAGCTTCCTTCCACTTAAGAGTTATGCTCTTTTTATTTTAATATATATCTTTACATAAATACTATTTTCTACTTTAAAAATATTACTTTATTTTACTAACCCAGTGTTTTGTATGTGAATGTTGTTTCACGTGAATATTACCACAGGAGTGAAGCAAAGCTTTGTTTAGCCTAGAAAGGAAATCAATTAGCACTTCTTTATTCTGTTTTGCGACCCGATTTTCCATGAATTTAGTCCATTTTATCCCAATGGACATGGACATCTCGTTTCCTTTCCCAAATCTTAACTCGCGTCGCCATGTTCGCAGGGGATTATAAACGTTTCTTCCTTTCGTTAGCTTATAATTAAGTCTATTATAACTATTCACATCCTTTACTGTGGTAAAATATAAAAAACACTGTAGGACGAATACTTTTTTACTTCAAATTTTATTTAACACCGTTTGTTCTTGTTATTAAACTTAGTAAGGCGCGTCAAGTTTATTTGAAGAGTTCTTTAGTGCGCTCGCATAATTGCAATGTGAAACCAAACCAAAACTAACCGAATGTATAAAAAGTATCAAAACATGAACTTCGGTTCGGACCTTGGTGCGGACTTTCAGGTGTGAAAACGCCCTTAAATTAGACTTGGTGAACCCTGAATATGTTCTGATTGTGTGTTTTGTGATCCAGGTACTGCCAGAAGCGCGGCTGGATGAAGTCCACACTCATCATGTCCGTTCCGCAGAATAGTTTTTGTGCGCAAAAAACCCCTAAATAACGACTTATATCATGATGACCGATTTCAAAACAAGGCATCATGAAGCTTCGAAGCGTTATGAATCAGTGAGTCGATTCAGTGGTTCAGTGCGTTATGAATCAGTGAGTCGATTCAGTAGTTTGGATCGCCAAAGTCAACTGATTTCAGCAGTTTGGCGGTTTGACACGCGATCCGAATCATGAATCGACTCACTGATTCATAACTCTTCAAAGCTTCATGATGCATTATTTTGAAATCGGTCATCACTATACAAGTCGTTATTTAGGGATTTTTTGCGCACAAAAACTATTTTCGTCGCTTCATAAAGTTATTGTAGATTAATTTTTGGGTGTAATAACCCTTTAAATTAGACTTGGTGAACCCTGAATATGTTCTGAATGTGTTGTTTTGTGATCCAGGTACTGCCAGAAGCGCGGCTGGATGAAGTCCACGCTCATATATATATATATAAACATCTTAAGTAAATACTGTCATTAGTTCATAAACAATTAACATTTCCGTCTCGTTTTTATTTGTTAACGAAACTGACTGTAGATTTGTCATAGTTTGTGTCATCAAACACTGGTTTTTATTTAGTTATCGTCTCGTTTTCGTCACGAAAATTATGATGAATTATTCGTCAACGAAATGAACACTGACCCCATCTCTTTTACTTCAGCCACACAATTATCTCACAATTCTGACTTTTCTTCTCAGGATTTCGTGAAAAAAACTAAATTGCTAGTTATAAAGTCCAATTCTGAGGGGAAAAATACTTTTTTTAAGCTTATTTCTCACAATTGTGACTTTATAACTCGCAATTTTGTTTATAACTTGCAATTTTGAGAAGAAAAGTCGGAATTATGAGTTTATAACTTGAATTTAGTTTTTTTATCACACAGTTTTGAGAAGAAAAGTCAGAATTATGAGTTTATTTCTCACACAAGAAATATGAAATATGTGAACAACAAAAAAAGCATCTGAATGTGTGTTTTGTGATCCAGGTACTGCCATAAGCGCGGCTGGATGAAGTCCACGCTCATCATGTCCGTCCCGCAGAATAGTTTTTGTGCGCAAAAAACCCCTAAATAACGACTTATATCATGATGACCGATTTCAAAACAAGGCATCATGAAGCTTCGAAGCGTTATGAATCAGTGAGTCGATTCAGTGGTTCAGTGCGTTATGAATCAGTGAGTCGATTCAGTAGTTTGGATCGCCAAAGTCAACTGATTTCAGCAGTTTGGCGGTTTGACACGCGATCCGAATCATGAATCGACTCACTGATTCATAACGCTCTGAACCGCTGAATCGACTCACTGATTCATAACGCTCTGAACCGCTGAATCGACTCACTGATTCATAACTCTTCAAAGCTTCATGATGCATTATTTTGAAATCGGTCATCACTATACAAGTCGTTATTTAGGGATTTTTTGCGCACAAAAACTATTTTCGTCGCTTCATAAAGTTATTGTAGATTAATTTTTGGGTGTAATAACCCTTTAAATTAGACTTGGTGAACCCTGAATATGTTCTGAATGTGTTGTTTTGTGATCCAGGTACTGCCAGAAGCGCGGCTGGATGAAGTCCACGCTCATATATATATATATAAACATCTTAAGTAAATACTGTCATTAGTTCATAAACAATTAACATTTCCGTCTCGTTTTTATTTGTTAACGAAACTGACTGTAGATTTGTCATAGTTTGTGTCATCAAACACTGGTTTTTATTTAGTTATCGTCTCGTTTTCGTCACGAAAATTATGATGAATTATTCGTCAACGAAATGAACACTGACCCCATCTCTTTTACTTCAGCCACACAATTATCTCACAATTCTGACTTTTCTTCTCAGGATTTCGTGAAAAAAACTAAATTGCTAGTTATAAAGTCCAATTCTGAGGGGAAAAATACTTTTTTAAAGCTTATTTCTCACAATTGTGACTTTATAACTCGCAATTTTGTTTATAACTTGCAATTTTGAGAAGAAAAGTCGGAATTATGAGTTTATAACTTGAATTTAGTTTTTTTATCACACAGTTTTGAGAAGAAAAGTCAGAATTATGAGTTTATTTCTCACACAAGAAATATGAAATATGTGAACAACAAAAAAAGCATCTGAATGTGTGTTTTGTGATCCAGGTACTGCCATAAGCGCGGCTGGATGAAGTCCACGCTCATCATGTCCGTTCCGCAGAATAGTTTTTGTGCGCAAAAAAACCCTAAATAACGACTTAGATCATGATGACCGATTTCAAAACAAGGCATCATGAAGCTTTGAAGCGTTATGAATCAGTGAGTCGTTTCAGTGGTTCAGTGCGTTATGAATCAGTGAGTCGATTCAGTAGTTTGGATCGCCAAAGTCAACTGATTTCAGCAGTTTGGCGGTTTGACACGCGATCCGAATCATGAATCGACTCACTGATTCATAACGCTCTGAACCGCTGAATCGACTCACTGATTCATAACGCTCTGAACCGCTGAATCGACTCACTGATTCATAACGCTCTGAACCGCTGAATCGACTCACTGATTCATAACGCTCTGAACCGCTGAATCGACTCACTGATTCATAACGCTCTGAACCGCTGAATCGACTCACTGATTCATAACGCTTCGAAGCTTCATGATGGATTATTTTGAAATCGGTCATCACTATACAAGTCGTTATTTAGGGTTTTTTTGCGCACAAAAACTATTTTCGTCGCTTCATAAAGTTATTGTAGTTTCATTTTTGGGTGTAATAACCCTTTAAATTAGACTTGGTGAACCCTGAATATGTTCTGAAAGTGTGTTTTGTGATCCAGGTACTGCCAGAAGCGCGGCTGGATGAAGTCCACGCTCATCATGTCCGTCCCGCAGACCTACGCGTCCAAAGGGAAGGTCATGCTGAAGGAGTACACCGGCCGGCGCATCGAAACCGAGCACATCTTCAGATGGATGACGGCCCATGTGGCGTCCCGCATCAAAACCATCCGCTTCTCGGAGCAGCTGCTGGAGGACTGGTTCCAGATGGAGACGCAGCCGGTGAAGATGTTCCTGTTCGCCAGACTCCTCCAGCCGCCGGCCTTCTTCTCCGCGCTCAGCATCAAGTTCACCGGCCGCATCGAGTTCATCTTCGTGGATGTGCGCGAGTGGGATAACTCCAGCTGTCTGGAGCGGATCGGGGTGCGGCGCGCGCCCTCATACATCCTCAAAACGCCGGAGGGCATCTATCGCTACGGCAACAGCACCGGGGAGTTCGTCTCTTTGCACGCGATGGACGCCTTCCTCCGCTCCGTGCAGCCGGAGGTCAATGACCTGTTCATTTTAAGCCTAGTCATGGTCAATCTAATGGCCTGGATGGACCTTTTCATCACGCAGGGAGCCACTATAAAGCGCTTCGTGGTTTTGATTAGCACGCTAGGCACTTATAACTCCTTACTCATCATCTCCTGGCTGCCCATCCTGGGCTTTCTGCAGCTGCCGTACTTGGATAGCTTTTACCAGTACAGCCTGAAGCTGTTGCGTTACGCGGACACCACCACCATCGCCTCATGGGTGCGGGCGGACTGGACCTTCTACTCTTCCCACCCGGCGCTCTTCCTCAGCACTTACCTGGCCCACGGGCTTCTCATCGACTACTTCGAGAAGAAGAGGAGATGCAGCAACGAGGACCACAACGCCAACAACCTGGAGTGGCTGTCGAGCCTCTGGGACTGGTACACCAGTTACCTGGTGCATCCCATTGCCTCGTTCCAGAACTTCGAGTCCGACTGGGATGACGATCCCAACTTCCTTTTGGAAAGGTTGGCATTCCCAGATCTCTGGCTTCACCCGCTTGTTCCAACAGATTACATCAAGAGCCTGCCCACCTGGAAGTTCAGACTGGAAGTTGGCATGACCCTTGACCCGAAGGCCGCCGCCGGTGGGGAAGAGCCGGACTGGTCCCAGTGGCCCAGTGGGATGCTCCACTGCAGCGAGTGTGTGGTGTGTCTGGAGAACTTTGAGAAGGATTGCCTCGTCATGGGTCTCCCGTGTGGCCATGTGTTCCACCAGCAGTGCATTGTGGTCTGGCTCGCTGGAGGGCGGCACTGCTGCCCCGTGTGCCGCTGGCCGTCCTACAAGAAAAGACCCGCAAGACCCGCAAGACCCGGCCCGGCTGAAGAACCCCAATAACCCTCGCTTCCTGCACCTATTTAAAGAGAAGAGAGAAACAGACCACTTGATGTCTTCATCTGTAGTCTTTAGATTCATAACATTGGCTCCTGGGGTTTTAACTTGCACAGTGTTTCATTAAAGCGCAAACTTCCCAAGATTTTTTTTTTTAAAACTTGATTTGGGTCAAACGTGTGGAAGCTTGTTTACGCCACAGAATAAACCATTTTAAAAGGTAACTGCGACTTTTTATCGCACAATTCTGACTTTTTTTCTCAGGATTTCGTGAAATAAATTAAATTGCTTGTTATAAAGTCCAATTCTGAGGGGAAAAATACTTTTTTTTAAGCTTATTATTATTATTATTAGTCAGAATTATGAGTGTCTCACATTTGTAACTTTATTACTTACAATTTAATTTATCACACAATTTTGAGAAGAAAAGTCAGAATTATGAGTATTTCTCACGGATGTGACTTTATAACTCGCAATTTTGTTTATAACTTGCAAATTTGAGACGAAAAGTCAGAATTATGAGTGTATTTCTCACATTTCTGACGTTATAACTTACAATTTTGTTTATAATTTACCATTTTGAGGAAAAAGTCAGAATTATGAGTTTATGTCTCACATTTGTGGCTTTATAACTTACAATTTAATTTATCACACAATTTTGAGAAGAAAAGTCAGAATTATGAGTTTATTTCTCACGATTGTGACTTTATAACTCGCAATTTTGTTTATAACTTGCAAATTTGAGACGAAAAGTGAGAATTATGAGTGTATTTCTCACATTTCTGACGTTATAACTTACAATTTTGTTTTATAATTTACCATTTTGAGGAAAAAGTCAGAATTATGAGTGTATTTCTCACAATTGTGAATTTATAAGTTACTTTTTTGTTTATAACTTGCAAATTTGAGACAAAGTCAGAATTATGAGTATTTCTCACATTTGTAACTTTATTACTTACAATTTAATTTATCACACAATTTTGAGAAGAAAAGTCAGAATTATGAGTTTATTTCTCACGGTTGTGACTTTATAACTCGCAATTTTGTTTATAACTTGCAATTTTGAGAAGAAAAGTGAGAATTATGAGTTTATTTCTCACATTTCTGACGTTATAACTTACAATTTTGTTTATAATTTACCATTTTGAGGAAAGTCAGAATTATGAGTTTATTTCTCACATTTGTGGCTTTATAACTTACAATATAATTTATCACACAATTTTAAAAAGAAAAGTGAGAATTATGAGTTTATTTCTCACATTTGTAACTATAACTTGCAATTTTGTTAATAATTTACAATTTTGAGGGAAAAAGTCAGAATTATGAGTTTCTCACAATTCTGACTTTATAATTTACAATTTTGTTTATAACTTGCAATTTTGAGGGAAAAAAGTCAGAATTATTAGTTTATTTCTCTCAATTTGGAATTTATAACTTACAATTTTGTTAATAATTTACAATTTTGAGAAAAAAAGTCAGAATTATGAGTTTATTTCTCTCAATTTGGAATTTATAACTTACAATTTTGTTAATAATTTACAATTTTGAGGGAAAAAAGTCAGAATTATTAGTTTATTTCTCTCAATTTGGAATTTATAACTTACAATTTTGTTTATAACTTGCAATTTTTAGGAAAAAGTCAGAATTATGAGTTTCTCACAATTGTGAATTTATGACTCGCAATTTTGTTTATATTTGACCATTTTGAGGAAAGTCAGAATTATGAGTTTATTTCTCACAATTGTGAATTTATAAGTTACAATTTTGTTTATAACGTGCAATTTTGAGAAGAAAAGTCAGAGTTATTTGTTTATTTCTCACAATTCTGACTTTATAACTTGCAATTTTGAGGGAAAAAAAGTACAAATTATGAGAGAAGACATTGCAATGACCTTTTGTATTTTGTATTCTGCGGTGGAAACAAGCTTCCACACAAATGCCTTGTACTTAGGTTAAAAAAATCAGAGTTCTAGATTTTAAAAGCTGAATAAAAAGCGAATGATATATATTGAATGGTAAAGTTTCTGTTGTAGCGCTCCTCATCAATCCCAGTGACCCTGAGAATCACATCTGTGTGTCATCTGTCAATCATCTGTCATATCAAGCATTAACACTCTGGGCATGTGCATATGATATTATTATTATGTTTGAAAAGAAGTGATAGCTTTACTGAACTTGAATAAGACGGCCCTGTGCACAGCTGAAGACGGCTAGGGCAGCTCCTCATGGCTACATCTGCAGTTTAAGTTCATGTCTTGTTGGAGCATGTGGGTTTTTATTATTTCTGAACGGCATTTTGCCATTAACACTAATGCAGACTTTACCCCTTTGACCCGAGTCTGAAAAGTGATTTGGGAACTTGTACCTGTAATGACGTTCAATTCAATAAAGTCCAGTTTTCTCACCGGTGTTACAGTTTTGCTCAGTTTTGTTCCACCATTTTAGTGCCTGATTGATCTATATGGGACATATATTCAACTATAGCCAATATGAGTTATCACACACACATTACAGGAAACATCCTCACAATAATTCACCATGAAAATACAATATTTACAGTTATTAATGATGTTTGTTATGGTTTATTGAGGTGCTACTACTTTTCATATTACAGTACTAATGAGAATGAGACTCCAGCATTTTTCATTATGAGATGGAGATGTGCTTAAAACAACGCCACAATGTCAATAAATTAATAAAATGGTAACATTTTATTGTATAGTGTCATTGTTACATGTACTAACAGTAAATTATGCATAATTACATGCAACTAAGTACATGTAGTTTATTAATATGTAATTACACTGTAACAATGACACCGTAAAATAAAGTGTAACCATAAATATAAACATTTTCCATGTCTATATGCAAAATATAAAACATTTATTTCGGTAAAATGCAATCTTAAGCAAGATTAGAATAATTTCCGCCACTAATCAAGAATAAAATAAAATGAAAGAAAGGTCTTTTGGTAACGCTATTTTACATGTAGTTACTGTAGTAGTAATAATTATTATATTAATACTTTTCATATTAATATTTCAGTACTAATGAGAATGAGACTACAGCATGTTGCATTGTGGTTATGAGAATTTAGGCAAATGTGCTATAAACAAAGCCACAATGTAAATAAATAAATACATTAAAACATTTTCCATATCTATATGCAAAATATATATTTTTTCTTATGGTAAAACGCGATTTCAAGTGAGATTTGCCTAAATTCCACCACTTTAATCATAAATAACACCGAAAAATGAAAGCAAATACCTTTAGTAACGCTATTTTACCGTGTGCGTTACACGTTACATGTAGTTACCGTAGTAATAACTCTAATTACACGCAGCGAACCCTAATCCTAAGTACATGTAGTTAATTAATATTACTCAGAACTTAAATGTATAATTACACTGTATAAGTGTACATTAAATTACCTCAGCGGTCGCTCGAAACGGAAGCTCCATGCTTTCTATATTATATTCGCATAAAAATCGTGTATTTATCTGAAGGAAGAACGAGTTTCATTGAATGAGAGCGAATGAAATCGTTTTGAATATCCTGAATATTTATTTTCTGTGAACTCGTGACGCACGTTGACGTTGGGCGTGCCTACTGCGCATGCGCTGCTCTGTCACTACGCGCAGCAGTGCTGGAGCTAATCTACAGTGTGTGTGCTGGGGCGAAGTTGCTGTCGAGGTTGATCACATCTATAATGTTTTGCTGAAACCGGTGGCATATTTCTGATCTTCAGTCCGGGACTCGGAATCATGCTGCGCGTGTGTTGGACAGGGGCGCGTGCAGCGGCGCGGGTGAGTTTATTATCCAGCGCGAGCGGTCATTCAGTGACCCACAGCGAGGCCCGACGGCTCTCACGCGTTCAATTATGTATAATAGTAACCCCTTGGGTGCTTATTTAATCAACCAGCGAGTATATCAAACTAAACGTCTTAATGAGTTGATGATTTCACTAGTTGAGAGGTTAGTTATTTGCCGTTTAGGTGGCGCACCGGTATAGAACGCCGTTGGACGTCAACGACGTAACGTGAGGTCGAAAGAGGCGTTTACAATATGACAGGCAGATCCGTCGAACCAATGGAATCTCACGATTCAGTGAGTGACGCCTCCCTCCACCAATAGAACATCTAGCATGTACACTGGTGTAAATATGGGCGGGCTTTGTATGATTCATATTTTCTGTCACCCAGCTAGCCAACAGCTGCCTGAAATCTTTAGTTTACATGTATTCGCCTTTATTTACAACAGTATTTTACTGTCATCATGTTCACTTGGAAGATTTTAATCATGGTTATAATCTCCGTACAGTCCATGAACTGTTTTCTGGTTTTGTCCAATAGAAGGACGTGACCTTGTCCGTTAAAAGTTCAGAAAGTTTCCCTCACAAACGCTTGCGTGACGCTTTTATGTAAATGAGATTAATGAATAATCGATGCAATGGAAAGCAACTGCTTTAATAAATAAACTTTCAACCATTGAAGAAATAGAAACTAGTGTTTAGTGTCAGCTGTCCTTTCATTCATTGGTGTTTAATGCGTTTTACTGAATGTCTGAGACACACAATGATGATTTATTGTTTTTAGTGTCCATCTACCTTTAAAATTCACAAACATGTATCGTTTGAAAGATTAGAACCTCAGCTTTCTTGATAACCCAATCACTTTTGCATTTATGTTACATAGAAAAAGATAATAAGATCTGAATTTGACCCCCCCCCCTTGAGAAAATAAAATAATATTACATTTAATATTTATACACACAAACTCACCAAGTCATATATCAAATGAAAGCTCTCACCCTCAATAATATCACTGTGCAGTGTATTTCACCAATCCAACACTTTACAGTAACGTTATTATCAAAAGAATCACGAAGATGGAAATGACTCCTTTGAACAAGCGAACACATGAGTCATATTCCTGTTCGGATCACTTCCTCCTTGTGGAGCTACTAGCCTCAAACGCTATATCGGCTCGTTCCTTAGTTTGTTTTCTTCAAAATGAGACCAAGTATGGCCAAACGACACTGTAATATGTCACCGATGTCCAGATCAAAACATGTGACGCAGGCAAATACTCTTATTATCCTTAGTTTTGATTGGGGCTGTGCGATATTGAAGGAAAATTCGATATTCGATATGCGATACGATATTGCTTTAAGTGTGTAAAATCTATTTCTGATATCTTTCACTTAAAGCATAACCGACTGTTACCTCAATACTCATCAAGACGGCCATTTTGACGCAACTGTGTGGGTATTTGACTGTTCGAGTTTGTAACAAGACACGAAAAAAAGAACGGCTTCGGTGTGTGTGTCAGACAGCGCGAGACTGCAAGGAGTTGTTTTTCGCAAGTTATTGCGTTTAATAACTCTTTTTAACGTCAATTAAGTCACATAAGTAACAGTCGTGTGCTCAGTCTATTCTCTGATATATGTGTCGACCTAAAACATACACTTTGCACAATGTTGAAGTAGCCTATTAAAATCACTCAGATATTGCGCACCCTTGTGATATGCATATTGCGATATGTACATTTGCGATATTTCGATAATTTCGATATATTGCGCAGCACTGGTTTTGATCGTCTTTGTTAGCTGCGATTTTTGATGACGTCATCACGTATTGCGTCCTCCGTCACAAAAGCGGAGTGTCTCCGCTGTCTATAGACACGTCGATCATGCTTCAAGACCAATCAGAGCCCGAGATTTCCCTTTACAAATTTGAGGAGGCGGAGCCTTCTTTTCGATTTCAATCAGTGCAGATGAGCTGGAGTTATTAGATAGTTTGCACAGATTAATCTCAATAACTTTTTTTTGGCAAATTAACGCGTTAACGCGGCCGATTAATTTTTTCCGCTTAACGCATAAAAAATATTTAACGCAAATAATGGAGCGTCCGTTTTTATATCCATTTTTGCCGAGCGTTACATTATGATCACGCTCTTATACATGTAAATGCTTCGAAGCGCGACAAGACACAAGAGAACGCGCTGGATGTCAATGTCCTGTGTGTGTGTGTGTGTGTGTGTGTTTGTGTGTGTGTCAATGTCCTGTCTGTGTGTGTGTGTGTGTGTGTGTGTGTGTGTGTGTGTGTGTGTGTCAATGTCCTGTCTGTGTGTGTGTGTGTGTGTGTGTGTGTGTGTGTGTGTGTCAATGTCCTGTCTGTGTATGTGTGTGTCAATGTCCTGTGTGTGTGTGTGTGTGTGTGTGTGTGTGTGTGTGTGTGTGTGTGTGTCAGTGTCCTGTGTGTGTGGCTGCGTCTCATGTCAGCTAATCGAGGGACACTCTGACACACACACACACACACACACGCACACACACACACGTCAGTCTCCTGCTCACATCGAGTTCTCTTTTGCTCTTGAACAAACAATAACAACAACACAGAGAATGTTGAGGATTCTCATATTAGGGTCTTAAATGAGTTAAATAACGTCTTAAATGAACTTAAAGAGTTGTGAGGAGATGAGATGCGGGTCAGATCCGCCTCATGTTCGGCAGCGGCTGATCTTAAAGTGACAGTAGCACTGATGATGATGTCATTAATGTTCATCACAGAACAACGGGAACTGAGGAAAGTGTAGCTTTAATGATGATTAATCTAGATTTCATTTATTATTTATGCAGTTAAGAAAGGTGTTGATAACTGTTACATTTCTGTATATGTCTAACAGGGAAGGCCATGGGTAAAAATAACATTTATTATAATGGTGTTATGTAAAGATTGTTTTAAGTTCACTTAAATTAAAAGTTGTTTTTTTAAAAGCCTAATAAATGTTGAAATTGGGAGCTTTCAGTTATACTGTAACGTCATTAATGTTTCATAGAGACATCAGTGATACTGGCCTTCATTCATAAAAATATGACAATACAACACATATTTAAAATATGCTGTCTTTAAATTGTTTATACATTAATTTGGAGAGCAACTGAAATTATTACAATATTAAAAACTTGCGATTAATCGCGATTAATTACAGAAAAAATGCGATTAATTAGTATAAAAAAATTAATCGATTCCCAGCACTACTTTTTAAATATGTTTATCATAAAATTGTGAATAAATACAATATAATATATGCAATATTCCACCATTGTGTTAAAATAAAGAGTGTTTTCTGTAAAATTAGATGTGGATAGGGCGCTCTTTTAAATTCAGATATGCCTAATTCTTCTGAAGTGAACAGCATTTAAATCAGAAACGAGCGGCTGTTTTTATGAACTGAAGTAAAACGGTGGTTGTGCTGTTGCTCCTATATTGAATACTGTAGTGTATGATGTGAGATGATGTGTGTGTGTGTGTGTGTGTGTGTGTGTGTGTGTGTGTGTGTTTCTCTGCAGTGTGGGAAAGTGTCGGGCCGTCCGCTTCAGCCCTGCCGCAGATACACCACAGCTGGAGGCTCTGGGTAACACCAAACCCTAAACACACAAGCTCATTCAGAGAACTGGTCCATAAGTGTGACTAAAGTCCGGCTTCGTGTCCCACAGATCTTCTGCTGGGAAAATAGTGGCCGCCAGTCTGCTGACGGTCGGGGGCGGAGTCGGAGGGACGGTCCTTTACGCCAACTGGGACCCGAAGTTCCGTGCCAATGTGGAGAAGAGCGTTCCTTACTCTGATCAGGTGTTTGAGATGGTGCTCGGGCCGCCTCCACCCATCCCTCCACCCAAGAGGCCGGTAAGAGTCGCTTCCACTTTCAGCTCTCAGGCCAGAGACGGTCAGTGATGAACTAATGCTTTGAGGTTTGTCTTTAATAGGGAAAGATGGAACCCCTGCAGATCTCCTCAGTGTCAGAAGCATTGAAGGAGTCCAAGCAGCCCAAAGCTAAAGCCAAGAAGTCAGATCCAGCCCCTGTGGTAGAGGAAGCTCCACCCATACAGACGATCCAGGGTCAGCCGCACTCACACACGCAATCACACACACACTCACACACGCAATCACACACACTCACACACACACACACACTCACACACACTCTCACACACACACACACACACACACACACACACACACACACTCTCACACACACACACACACACACACACACACACACACTCTCACTCACACACACACACTCTCACACACACACACACACACACACACACACTCTCACACACACTCTCTCACTCACACACACACACACACACACACGCAATCACACTCACACACACACACACGCAATCACACACACACACACACACACACACACACACACACACACACACACACACACACTCACACACACTCACACACACACACACACACACACACACACACACACACACACACACACACACACACACACACACACACACACACACACACACACACACACACTCTGAAGGAAACGATTCAAAACACACTTTACATGTGAAATTAAACCACCAGGAGGAGGCAGAGAGTCACTGTTCATGAGCGAGTCATTGAGATTCAACCGATTAATTCAAACGGCTGATTCATTCAGGAACAAAGCATTTGACTCTCTTAATGAGCGAGTCATTGAATCATTCACTCAACCGATTCGTTCATTCAGTGATGAAACACCGCCGTGTGTCGCTCAGAGACTCAAACTGTCCTGTGGCTTTGATTGGAACGATTTTTATTGGTGAAATAATATAACTCGCGTGATTTTAACTTTGATTTTATACAAAAGTCAATCCATTTGTAATCGTGCTGATATCTGGAGAATAAAGGCACTCTGCGGGTGATCTTGATGAACTATATTAAATGATATAAATATAAAGACGGAGGTGCTTCTGACCTGATCTTGAATATTGAGGCTTTATGAATGTATTTAATAGAGTAAATCACGCAGTGTAAGTGTGCACACTAAATGCTCAAGTGCACTAGTGTAACCTACTGGACTACATTTCTCAGTGTGTGTGTGTGTGTGTGTGTGTGTGTGTGCTCTATGGCTGTAATCTCCCAGTCGATTATTAGTCGATACGTTCTGGCTCGACCAAAATTCTGATTGGTCGTTTTTTTTGCCGCGTTCATTTAATTAATTTTGCCTCGTTCATTTCATCAGTTTTGCGGCGCCGCATTCATTTAATCAGGTGGAGAGCAGTAATTGCTAATGGGGGTGTTTTGAGAGCAGCTGTTTCACAGGTATCAGTCTGTCTTCAGAACACCCCCATTGTTTCCACTTTTGGATTAGCCCAACCCACTGGAGAAGAGAGACAGATTGAAGAAGGCTAGTTTTCTTATATATTATTTATTTAATTGTGAGCGTTTTTTCTGCTCTTGATCTGGCTTGTTTAATAAATATTCCTTTTTTATTAAAGTGGACGTGCCTTTTGTGTTTAAGAGTAAAAGCTTTAAGTTAATAGTCTATTCGTGTCTCAGCCGCTGAGTTGAGCTGATCTCCATATGTTTGAGCTGCACAGAGCGGCTGAAATTATACTGTCTGTCAGTTATTATAATACATATGACAAAAACAATTATGTTGCATATTCCTCAAAAGTTCTTGTGATGATATCTAGTTGACAACACATTGCCTATGACTTCCGAAAATATTTTACTATGATATTGCGCAGGTGATGCGACGCTGTCAGAGCCGACAGACTCGTGTGTCAGACTCACTTCAGTCCAAAATAATCAGCTCAAAAATGATTTAATATTCTGCAAATAGCCTACTAGTTTATGTTTATTTATAATTAATTTAGGCAGACAACAAGGCTACCAAGTACTGCGCACAGTGCGCAGCTTATTCATTTAACGTTTTTTTTTCCTAACGTCATTTTAGTCGAAAATTTCAGGACTTCAGTCGACCAATATTTTCTTTGGTTGATTACAGCCCTAGTGTGCTCTATAGGTGTGAGGGACCTACTCAATGTCAGATCACACATCATTAAAACAGAATTAAATGATCATGAATTATATTATCACACAGCCCTATCTCAACCCAACAGCTTTCCGGTGCTCCGCGGATTCACACGACCAACTCCAACACGAGTGAAATCTGATCTTTCTCCCTCTCAGGCTAAACCGTGGGTCCTTTTCAAAACTCCTGGAGTTTGCCCACCAAATGTGATTCACGGATCTGTATATAGTAGATTATTTTAATGATCATGGCATGTACTAATGACCCTCATAAAAGTTTAGTAGGTGAAAGGTAGGGGTGCACCGAAATTTCGGCCGCCGAAAATGGCATTATCGGTTTCGATAATTAAGTGATATTTAGACCCAGGAATGCGCATTTTAGCAGGCAACCCTGCCAAAAAACACACATTTTACCCCCCAAATGCCATTTTTCCCGGAGAACAGTGACAGACAGTGAGAGATTCACTGCAGCTTCTCATGCTCTTAATGACAACCATTCTGGGATTTTTATGTGCAGTTATTCAGATAATTGTGGATCTTTAAAAAAAAAACTATTTTATTTGATGGAACATAAAACTTGAAGAATAATATTAGGCCTATTTGATATTATTATTTATATTTATTGTTAAAAATATTTTAGGTTTTGTTATGTAACTTAATAAAAGTTTGATTATTCTATTGGTATTTTAGATCCATTAAATTCACGCAATATATATATATATATATATATATATAAGATATAGATAAGCCATTTTTGGTTTCGGTTTTCGGCCAAGTGCATCCTAAAGTTTCTGTTTCGGCCCAGAATTTTCATTTCGGTGCATCACTAGTGAAAGGTTTCCAGAATGACAGCATGTGCTTGACTTCACCAAGACTGAGCAGTTTCATCAGGAACATCACTTTCCCAAGAACACCGTTATCCAAACCATATCAGGATGCCATTATAGTCAGGAATTAGGACATACTGCTCAATTCACCTACTGCTTTTCTACTATATAGTAGGGAAGTGTGCATATTGGGATGCAGGGTGGGTGGTTTGCGTGTTAACCCTCTGGGGTTCTTCAGGTCAAAAATGACCCCCATAGGAAATGAATGGGAAATTGGCAAAAATATGAAAATACAGAGTTTTTTTTATGCCTACAATCTACAAATCAGCCAGAATGCAGAAAAAATGACTCAAACAGTGAAGATCTCTAAAACATCAAGAGTGCAAAACAGACAAAAAAACTCACACACACACTTATACACACAAAAACACACGCACACACAAATGAACGTGTGCCATTCCAAAAGCTAATTGTGTGTTTGTGTGTGAGTTTTGTCTGTTTTGCACTCTTGATGTTTTAGAGATCTTCACTGTTGAGTCCTTTTTTTCTGCATTCTGGCTGATTTGTAGATTGTATGCACAAAAAAACTCTGTATTTTCATATTTTTGCCAATTTCCCATTCATTTCCTATGGGGGTCATTTTTGACCCGAAGGTCCTGAGTGTGACCCATAAATGAAGAACCCCAGAGGGTTAAAGCACACACACACACACACACACACACACACACACACATCAGCTGAATGTCTGATCATATCCTGAACCTGCACGAGCACATGATGATAAAGGATCTGCTGCCCCGTCTGTGCTCTCTCTCATGGAGTCCTACTGTTGTTGCAGAAGCCTCAGCAGAGGCCGCTCACATTATTTCGGCCATCAGCGATGTGCCATCTGTGCCCGCGCCGGGCACGAGTGACGAGAGGCCCGCGGGCATCACCACGGCAGGTCAGCACCGGGTCATCCGCACGTCCTGCGGGTCTGCATGTTCTCAAACTCCTTCACCATCCCGCTCCGCCCATCCTCACGGTGTCATGTGACTCACGTCTTCTGTTGTGTTTCTTCAGTTCTTTACTAACACCGTGTTCTTTCCCCATCACTAACACACGTGTGTGTGTGTGTGTGTGTGTGTGCTCTTTTTAATGCTCTGTGCCAAATATGCTTGAATGATGAGAACGGATCATCTGGAAATGTGTGTGCATGCAGCCAGTGAAGATTTATTTTCATTATTTCACATCACCCAGTTGTACATCATGATTGTATGTCTCCTGGCGCTAACGAGTGTGTGTGTGTGTGTGTAGCTGAAGAGTGTAAGGAGTGTGCTCCTCATGAGCCGGCGCTGATGGAGAGGCCGGCGGAGGAAGTGACCGCTCGACTGGCGCAGCAGGATAGAGCGGAGCAGGATGCCCTGACCGGTGAGTCTCACACACATCCGCCATTTTACAGCTGAGGCGATGTTTTCCTGTTTGTGAAAGAAGCGTGTGTTGTGTTGAAGCTCTGACCGCTGGACTGGAGGACTCTCTGGGCAGCTCCGCTAAGATCACCCTGCAGGCCATCGAAGCCCAGGAGGCAGCTCTCTCCTCCATCACTGCACACACAGACAAGCTCAAAGAAGCCATGGACTCACAGGTGAACACACAGGCCACCAATCACAGCAGAGCAGATCAATCTGTAAAAGTCAAAGTGTTTCAGTCAGCTCGAGTGTGTGTGTGTGTGTGTGACGTCCAGAGGTGGACAGTAACGAAGTACATTTACTTGACTACTGTACTTAAAGGGTTAGTTCACCCAAAAATGTAAATTGTGTCATTAATGACTGAGCCTCATGTGGTTGGACACCCGTCAGTCCTCCGTTCATCTTCAGACACAAATGAAGATATTTTAGTGTAAATCTGATGCTCTGAAAGGCCTCCATTGGCTCACCTTTACACTCTCAAGACCCTTAAAAGACACTAAAGACTAAAGTTACAAAGTCCATCTCACTACAGCGGCTCTACAATAACTTTATGAAGACGAGAATAGTTTTTGTGCGCATAAAAACCCTAAATAACGACTTATATAGTGATGACGATTTCAAAACACGGCCTCATGAAGCATCATGAATCATGATTCGGATCGCGTGTCAAACCGCCAAACTGCTAAAATTTGGCGATCCAAACTGCTGAATCGACTCACTGATTCATAACGCTCTGAACCGCTGAATCGACTCACTGATTCATAATGCTCTGAACCGCTGAATCGACTCACTGATTCATAACGCTCTGAACCGCTGAATCGACTCACTGATTCATAACGCTCTGAACCTCTGAATCGACTCACTGATTCATAACGCTCTGAACCGCTGAATCGACTCACTGATTCATAACGCTCTGAACCGCTGAATCGACTCACTGATTCATAACGCTCTGAACCGCTGAATCGACTCACTGATTCATAACACTCTGAACCGCTGAATCGACTCACTGATTCATAACGCTCTGAACCGCTGAATCGACTCACTGATTCATAACGCTTCAAAGCTTCATGATGCATTATTTTGAAATCGGTCATCACTATGTAAGTCGTTATTTAGGGTTTTTTTGCGCACAAAAACTATTCTCGTTTTCATAAAGTTATTGTAGAGCCGCTGTAGTGAGATGGACTTTGTAACTTTAGTCTTTAGTGTCTTTTAAGGGTCTTGAGAGTGTAAAGTTGAGCCAATGGAGGCCTTTCAGAGCATCAGATTTACACTAAAATATCTTCATTTGTGTCTGAAGATGAACGGAGGTCTGACGGGTGTCCAACCACATGAGGCTCAGTCATTAATGACACAATTTACATTTTTGGGTGAACTAACCCTTTAAGTACACTTTTTGAGTATCTACTTTACTGAAGTATTATTTTTTCGGGAAACTTTTACTTTAACTTCACTACATTTGAAAGACAAATATCGTACTTTTTACTCCACTACATTTCTATCAAGGTCCTCGAAGTCAAAAGTCATTTCTGTGGCAGCTTTGCAAGTCAGTGGATGATTTTTTTTCTTCTTTAAAAGTTTTTTTTTGTGCAAAATATAAATGTCTGGGAGAAAGAGAAGCATAGACATATGGACGAATCTGAAAAAGCATGATGAAAGAGTTTTGTAACTTTTAAGTATTTAAATTAGTTCAAGGTAGTCGTATGGAGCATCACTGACTGGCTTACAAGTACTTCTGTACTTTTACTTAATTGTTTTTAACAACTTTCACTTGTAATGGAGTAATATTTGACCAGTAGTACTTTTACTTTCACTCGAGTAATGGAGTTGTGTTCTTTGTCCACCTCTGGTGACATCTGAGGCTGAGACGAGCTGTTTTCTTCTGGTCTTAACACGTGTGTGTGTGTGTGTGTGTGTGTGTGTGTGTGTGTGTGTGTGTGTGTGTGTTCAGAGTCCTCCAGATGAGAAGTCGGCCCAGTGGAAAGCTCTGAACGAGGCTCTGAGCGACAGGACCAGAGCGGTGGAGGAGGCTGGAGACGCCCTGCTCAAAGCCAAGTGAGTTCTGCTGCATTACACTAGGGATGTGCGGTACTGGTGCTGGGAGAATACCGGTGTATATTTCATTTCAAACGGTACGATAACATTATTTTGCTCATTTCGGTATATACTGCTGTTCTGCGCTAGCCAAACTGACGCTAAACCGGCAAATGTGGCAACAGAACAAAATAAATACAGCAGTTGAATCTCACTCAACACGCACAAAACTAATGAAAAAAGAGAGGAGTAGACGTCAAATCTGGCTTTACTCTGCTGATAAAACTGATGAAGAAGCATCAAACCTAGCCAAGCATCGCTCACTCGCAGGGTTAATTTCGTTGACGAATAATTTTCGTCATAGTTTTCGTCAACAACCTTTTTTCACTGACGAAAACGAGACGATAACTAAATAAAAACTAGTGTTGGATAACAAAAACTATGAGGAAAATCAACTGTGATTTCCGTCAACAAATAAAAGCGAGAGAAATGTTAGTGAGGGAGGATTAGGGCAGAGATGGGGTCAGAACTGATGATCTGAGTCACAGATGCTGATCTAACCTCTGGAAAACACGGCTCATCCCCAATCCAGCTCCAGAGCGGCTCAATCAATAACACACATTTATGCCAGACCAGTGTTTATCAACTAATGCTGATGAATAATGACAGTGTTCACTTTACCATGTTTATATAGTAATGTGTTTTAGACGGTTGTAACAATGCAGATTTGATCTCCTGAACTTGAATGAGCTCCTGCAACTGCAATAGAGGAGCAGACATTTCAAAATAAGAGTCCCGGTGTATTTCCAGCTTGTTTATAATTAAAAGTCACGCATTATATATTCGCTTTTGGTTACACAATAAACTGAATTAAATGGGAATGAAATTGAATTCATAGTCAGGAGGAAAGACCAGTATTTGACACATATTCAATAAAGTATCAGGGTTATAATAGTTCACTAAAACCATTAAAACAATCTTCATTACTTGAAATTAAATAAATGTTAACTAAAAAAAAAAAAAAAAAACTTATTTGAAGCTTTAGCTTAACCTGATATGGCCTACTGACTAAAACAGAAATACAAAGTTATAAAAACTATATAGATGTTTTTAAAAAACAAACAAAAAAGTGAATTGAGCTCTTTCGTGTATTTTTAATGTCAAAAACAAAATGATGTCAATGTCGGTTCAAGTGACAGTCGGTTATGTAACGCTTAAATGCTTAATGTATTACAATTGAACTAAACTCATAAGATTTAAATAAAAATTTGCTGTCAAAATTAACACTGGTCACTCAATCGAAGTGACAATCGAAAAGATTGTCGATCTTTTTTTGTTACGATTGTGAGCTTTCATTGATGACCTCAGCGGGGAGAGAAATGTACTTGAGGCGTGTAAATGCGCTCACACTGACTTGCGTTACCGGTAGATTCACAGATGACATTTCACTCACGCTTGATCCGTCACGTCACATGCTGTAGCTACTCTATTCATGATTGGTCACTGCCAAATTACAATATTAAAGAGAACGATAAAATAACGTTATTAACCGGTTAATGGTCAAATTTACGTTTCTGTTCAGAACGATTCAAATTGATTTTGATTTAGTTTCCGTTTTTGTTCCTCTTAAAATTTCGTTTGTTTCCGGTTTTCGTTTTCGTTCCTTGAACCGGTTCAGAGCCCTGGTTGTAACACACACAGAAGGGCTTAATCGTGTGTGTTTGGTTTATTTTTGTTTTGTGTATGATTAGAGGACAGCTTGAAAAGCTTCGTGAAGTGATCAACAGCGCAAAGCAAGCCAAGATTGAGGCGGCGCGAGCCCAGATCCTGGCGGCGGAGGAGAATCTGCACAGCATGATTGTGGATCTGGACAAAGTGGTGACTAGGGTAAGCATCTTCATCTGACTCCACTAATGTGCTTTACAGAAACACCGCAGGATACATGAGATCTGAGCCTGTAATCCCTTAGCTTTACACTCACAGACACATCAGTGTGTAACTCAGTGTGTGTGTGTCTTGTGGAGTGTGTAACTCAGTGTGTGTCTTGTGGAGTGTGTAACTCAGTGTGTGTCTTGTGGAGTGTGTAACTCAGTGTGTGTCTTGTGGAGTGTGTAACTCAGTGTGTGTGTGTGTGTGTCTTGTGGAGTGTGTAACTCAGTGTGTGTGTGTCTTGTGGAGTGTGTAACTCAGTGTGTGTGTGTCTTGTGGAGTGTGTAACTCAGTGTGTGTGTGTCTTGTGGAGTGTGTAACTCAGTGTGTGTCTTGTGGAGTGTGTAACTCAGTGTGTGTGTGTCTTGTGGAGTGTGTAACTCAGTGTGTGTCTTGTGGAGTGTGTAACTCAGTGTGTGTGTGTCTTGTGGAGTGTGTAACTCAGTGTGTGTGTGTCTTGTGGAGTGTGTAACTCAGTGTGTGTGTGTCTTGTGGAGTGTGTAACTCAGTGTGTGTGTGTCTTGTGGAGTGTGTAACTCAGTGTGTGTGTGTCTTGTGGAGTGTGTAACTCAGTGTGTGTGTGTCTTGTGGAGTGTGTAACTCAGTGTGTGTGTGTGTCTTGTGCAGGTGGAGACTGCTCAGTCCGAGGCGAAGGTGGTGTCTCAGTACAGTGAGCTGGTGAATGAAGCCAAAGCTCAGTTCCAGCAGGAGCTCGCCAACATCACACCTGAAATCCAGGCCAACTGGAAGGGACTCTGTAAGACCTCTCACACACACACACACACACACACACACACACACACACACCTATGATCCTGGTTTTGATGGGATCTCAAGTGGACGGCTCTACAGGTGTGAGCGGCTCTGAAAGGCTTGTCCACTTCCAGAGGCAGTTAAAGGCATTGCTGTCGTAGTGCAGATGCTCATGTGGTCAGATGTGCTGGAAGAAGAGACGATTAAACACCAGCTGTGAACGGAGATGTGTCTCCCTGTCCACTCGTGATCCGATCCACCAAACACATCTTAACACCAGAGTGTGTGTGAGAGTGTGTGTGTGTGTGTGTGTGAGAGAGAGAGAGTGTGTGTGTGTGTGTGTGTGTGTGTGTGTGTGTGTGTGTGAGAGAGAGTGAGTGTGTGTGTGTGTGAGAGAGAGAGAGTGTGTGTGTGTGTGTGTGTGTGTGAGAGAGTGTGTGTGTGTGTGTGTGTGAGAGAGTGTGTGTGTGTGTGTGTGTGAGAGAGAGAGTGTGTGTGAGAGAGAGAGTGTGTGCATGTTTTTGTGAAATATCAGGACACAAATGTGTATAAGGTCATGGGTATTACAAAAAGAGGCTGAAATGTGAAATATGAGGACGTTCCCCATGTCCTCACTTTTCAAAATGCTTATAAATCACAGAATGAGGTTTTTTTTCACAGAAAGTGAACTGAGCAGTCTCCTGTGAGGGCTAGGTTTAGGGGCAGGGGCTGTGTGTGTGTGTGTGTGTGTGTGTGTGTGTGTGTGTGTGTGTGTGTGTGTGTGTGTGATGGGTAGGTTTAGGGGCAGGGGCTGTGTGTGTGTGTGTGTGTGTGTGTGTGTGTGTGTGTGTGTGTGTGATGGGTAGGTTTAGGGGCAGGGGCTGTGTGTGTGTGTGTGTGTGTGTGTGTGATGGGTAGGTTTAGGGGTAGGGGCTGTGTGTGTGTGTGTGTGTGTGTGTGTGTGTGTGATGGGTAGGTTTAGGGGCAGGGGCTGTGTGTGTGTGTGTGTGTGTGTGTGTGTGTGTGTGTGTGTGTGTGTGTGTGTGTGTGTGTGTGTGTGTGTGTGTGTGTGTGTGTGTGATGGGTAGGTTTAGGGGCAGTGTGTGTGTGTGTGTGTGTGTGTGTGTGTGTGTGTGTGTGTGATGGGTAGGTTTAGGGGCAGGGGCTGTGTGTGTGTGTGTGTGTGTGTGTGTGTGTGTGTGTGTGTGTGTGTGTGTGTGTGTGTGTGTGTGTGTGTGTGTGTGTGTGTGTGTGTGTGTGTGTGTGTGTGTGTGTGATGGGTAGGTTTAGGGTCAGTGTAAGGGGATAGAAAATACGGTTTGTACGGTATAAAAACCGTTACGCCTATGGAATGTCCTCACATTTCACAAAAACAAACGTGTGTGTGTGTGTGAGAGAGAGAGAGAGAGAGAGAGTGTGTGTGTGAGATTATTGTAATGAAAGTTAGCATAAACGCACTTCAATCAACAGATGTCAGGCCAGTTTTCAGTTGTGCAGTTGAAGTTCCCCTGAGGGTGGCGTCCGCTCCTCTGCTGTCAGTGTGTGAATGTGAACCCCAACCCCTGCTCTGTGTGTGTGTGTGTGTGTGTGTGTGAATGTAAACCCAACCCCTGCTCTGTGTGTGTGTGTGTGTGAATGTAAACCCAACCCCTGCTCTGTGTGTGTGTGTGTGAATGTAAACCCAACCCCTGCTCTGTGTGTGTGTGTGTGTGTGTGTGTGTGAATGTAAACACCAACCCCTGCTCTGTGTGTGTGTGTGTGTGAATGTAAACCCAACCCCTGCTCTGTGTGTGTGTGTGTGTGTGTGTGAATGTAAACCCCAACCCCTGCTCTGTGTGTGTGTGTGTGTGTGTGTGTGTGAATGTAAACCCCAACCCCTGCTCTGTGTGTGTGTGTGTGTGTGAATGTAAACCCAACCCCTGCTCTGTGTGTGTGTGTGTGTGTGTGAATGTAAACCCCAACCCCTGCTCTGTGTGTGTGTGTGTGTGAATGTAAACCCAACCCCTGCTCTGTGTGTGTGTGTGTGAATGTAAACCCAACCCCTGCTCTGTGTGTGTGTGTGTGTGTGTGTGTGTGAATGTAAACCCCAACCCCTGCTCTGTGTGTGTGTGTGTGTGTGTGTGTGTGTGTGTGTGTGTGTGTGTGTGTGTGTGTGTGAATGTAAACCCCAACCCCTGCTCTGTGTGTGTGTGTGTGTGTGTGTGTGTGTGTGTGTGTGTGTGTGTGTGTGTGTGTGTGTGTGTGTGTGTGTGTGTGTGTGTGTGTGTGTGTGTGTGTGTGTGTGTGTGTGTGAATGTAAACCCCAACCCCTGCTCTGTGTGTGTGTGTGTGTGTGTGTGTGTGAATGTAAACCCCAACCCCTGCTCTGTGTGTTTGTCAGCGGGAAAGCTGAGTGCGGATGACCTGAACTCTCTGATTGCGCACGCGCACCGGCGCATCGACCAGCTGAACCGCGAGCTAGCAGAGCAGCGCGTGCGGGAGCAGATCCACATCGAGACGGCCCTGGAGCAGCAGAAGCTGGAGGACCAGAAGGCCCAGGAGAGGGCGGTGCTGTCAGCGCTGGAGCACAGCCATGAGGACATGAGGCTGCAGCAGGAGAAGAAGGTCAGATACGTGTGTGTGTGTGTGTGTGTGTGTGTGTGTGTGTGTGTGTGTGTGTGTGTGTGTGTGTGTGTGTGTGTGTGTGTGTGTGTGTGTGTGTGTGTGTGTGTGTGTGTGTGTGTGTGTGTGTGTGTGTGTGTGTGTGTGTGTGTGTGTGTGTGTGTGTGAGAAGAAGGTCAGATACACCTGTGCGGCAGCGCTAGGGTTGGGTACCGAACTCGGCACTTTAAAGGGCACCTACCGAATTACGTCGGTACTACCGACCAGTGTTGGGGAAACGCATTACAAGTAACTTGAGTTGCGTAACAATATTACTTTTTCCAAGTAACTAGAAAAGTAACGGATTACTTTTCACATTTACAACAAAATATCGGAGTTACTTTTTCACATTAATTTGACTGACAGCTCTCCTGCCCCCATGTTGAGCGTTAGTGCAGAGGTGTGTGTGTGTGTGTGTGTGTGTGTGTGAACATGATGGTTATTGTAGTTCTAGACTAAATGTGAGCAGTTATTTATCTCACTTGCACAATAAAGATTCTGTACGCTGTACTATGCAAACCTCCAATAATTAAATGTTAAATAAAACAACTATTTTTATGCATAAAAACCTTTATATTTAATTGACCAATGTCTTGCTGCTGAGCTTTGATGATGAAAATTACTAGATTTTTTGTTTTTATTGGTAAAACGTTTCTCTCCTGCGTCCTCTTCTCCATTATCCAGAGCTGCGCCCTCTAGTGTTCATGAGGGAATCTGCATCTTCACCTCAGCATGGGGCGCATTATTTACATTTTGGTATGAAGAGGTCTTTACCGTTCCACAAAAATATCACTTTTTTGTTATAAACAAAAACAAGCCCAGCCCAGGTGAGAAAAAGTAACGCAAAAGTAACGTAACGCATTACTTTTCTTAAAAAGTAACTAAGTAACTCAATTAGTTACTTTTTAAGGAAGTAACGCAATATTTTAATGCATTACTTTTCAAAGTAACTTTCCCCAACACTGCTACCGAGTACTGATTCACATTAAATCAATCGATACCAGATGTCGGTACCTGAGAACGCATCTGGTGATATAGACCAGTGTCTGTGAATATTAAACCGCGGAAAGAACATTTAAATACGAATCATGCGTGTCTCTGTGCGAATGAATGCCATAGATGTGCGCTTTACAGCCTATGGGTTTGCCTCACACACTCACACTCACACACACTCGCGCGAGACGGTTGCATGTTTCCATCTCTGCTTCTCATATGAGGACATGAACGCACGAGCCACTTTATGAGCATTTCACCGTCTCATTTGAGAAAAACTACCTTCATATCATAAACACAGAAACTCAAACTCACGGCAACCCGTCAAAATAAAACTTCAGCTAACTTGACAAATAAATTACTGTTGAACAGTAGAATTTAGATAATTCTCAATGTAATAATACTTACACTAATGTAATAATAATAAATGATCAAAACTTTATTTTTTTAAGTTAAAAAAAAAAAAAAATCTTCATGTTTTAATTTTAACCATATAAAGCTCAGTTGTGCAGCTTTGTTTGACAAAAAAAAGCTTAATTAAATTAAAAGATAAATTAAATGAATGTTTTATGTCTTCACTTGATTACCAGAAAATACATAACACATAATTTGTGGGAAATTTTTCATAGAAATGAAATTAAGAAGAAAAAATAAGTTAATATGAATTAAATTAAGTAGCTAGTAGCCTACTATTTACTAGTAAATATTACAGTAATCAAACATCCCAGACAATGGCAGACCGAGAGCAGGGCAGCTCTGGCATAAGGTCAAGAACACTTCTATAAATTACTTACAGGTTCTGCTCCAGTTATTTATGTAAACATCTTAAAAGTACCGAAAAATGGTGTTAAAATGTGAACGGTACCAACCCTAGTCGCAGGGTTCCCACGCTTCTAGAAAGTGCTTGAATTTCAGACACATGGATTCAAGGCCTGGAAAGTACTTGAAAACAAACACAGGTCCTTGAAAGTGCTTGAATTAAGCATGAACTGCATTGTGTTAGAGTAGCGTGTGCTATTACAAACACTGGCCTTCATGCGCAGCCAAAGCCAGAACTAAACATCATTACGAGAGGAAGATATCTCAATATATTTCTGCTGTTCCAGAAGCGCCATCTACTGTCTAAAGCCCTATTCGGATGGTAATAGTTTCTCGTGGGGTCGTGAGGTATTGTCATCATTGTCAGGGGCTAGTCTGGGATTTTATTGCCGTCCGAATCCAGAATGTCAGTGTTTTTCTCCCACCGTCCGCATAAAAATCCCCGGCCGAATTACCTACTGTTTTTAGACAAACACCAAGGTCGTGTGGACATTTAATTGCCGTCCGAATCCATCTCTGAGTTTTCAAGATGAGATCTCTTCAAAATTCACTGTTTATATCCTTTTTGACCCCTGCAGAGCCACCGTACGGCTGCGCTTTGCTGTAATTTGGATGCATTTTAAAGATCTAGACTTTCATTACTGAACTGCTGGCAAGTATTTCACAAGAGCAATATTTCATCACCGCTCAAAAAATAAAAAGAAGAAAAGCACGTAAACATTTGAAATGGGCCGTTATTACGGCAGCAGTTATATCTGTTAAATATAAAATATGTGCAGGTCTTAAAAGCCTTCAAATTGATTTTTAAAAAGGTACTTGTACAGGTGATTTAATAAATAATTTTGCATGTTTTTTATGCCTAACAATGAACTTATCTTTTCATTTAATTGGAAAATTCATGTACATTATTATCTCTATATTTGGATGTTTTAATTAAGTAATGATTTATAAAAAAGAAAACAAACTAGTGTGAAATAAATGTTAAAAGCAGGAATAAGAGCTGCAAACTGCGCATCTCGTTAAACTCGCTCGCTCTTGTACACCAGCCTCTTTCCTCATTGGATTTTGTAAAATTGGACATTTTTCCTCATTGGATATTGTATTTTAGTTGTCAGTATATGCTTTAGCGTTACTGCATTAATGATAGACACAGGTGCAGTAGATGTTTGATATATTGGCAGTAACACACACACCTTTATCGCATTTATTGTGCTTGATTTAAAATAAAAGGTGCTTTAAAAAGTCCTTGAATTTGGTGTTCATGAAAGAGTGGGAACCCTGCTAGTCAGCGCCGGAGCGTTCTGAACGTGTGTGTGTGTGTGTGTGTGTGTCAGGTCCAGGAGGTGCGTGAGGTGATGGAGGCTGAGATGCGGACTCAGCTGAGGCGTCAGGCTGCGGCTCACACTGATCACCTGAGGGATGTGCTGAAGGTCCAGGAGCAGGAGCTGCGCGAGGAGGCCCAGGAGGTACAGAACCCTACACACAGAATAACCCTACACACAGAATAACCCTACACACAGAATAACCCTACACACAGAATAACCCTACACACAGAATAACCCTACACACAGAATAACCCTACACACACAGAATAACCCTACACACAGAATAACCCTACACACAGAATAACCCTACACACACAGAATAACCCTACACACAGAATAACCCTACACACAGAATAACCCTACACACAGAATAACCCTACACACAGAATAACCCTACACACAGAATAACCCTACACACAGAATAACCCTACACACAGAATAACCCTACACACAGAATAACCCTACACACACAGAATAACCCTACACACAGAATAACCCTACACACAGAATAACCCTACACACAGAATAACCCTACACACAGAATAACCCTCTGCTGCTCTTACGCACTTCTCACACACACACTTTCTGTTTTGAAATGTTAAGAATCACAGCTTCATTGGAATGATATGAAACTTGGTGACTTTTCTAGCATTGGGTATGTAAACACACAAAAATTGGGGTCATGATTCGAGCATGCTAATTGGTTGTTTTAAAAAAAGTAGCGTTCATTGTCTTCCGACCATAGGAAATGAATGGGAAATCAGCAAAAACACAAAAATTCTCAGAATATTTGTGTGTACAATCTACAAATCGGCCACAATGCCTAAAAAAGTACACCGCAGTGAAGGGGTGACACTCTAAAACATCAAGAGTGTGATATTGACACACATACACACACACACACACACACACACACACCTATGAAAAACTGAACCTATGAACCACATTTAGAATTTTTTTAAATCACAGCTTCATCGGAATTATATGAAACTTGGTGACTTTTCTAGCATTACTGTGTAAGCACACAAAAAAATTGGGGTCATGATTCGAGCATGCTAATTGGTCGTTAAAAAAAAAGTAGCGTTCATTGTCTTCTGTCATAAATGACCAACCATAGGAAACGAATGGGAAATCAGCAAAAACACACAAATTCACAGAAAAAAAATCTATATTTCTAACAAAAAACAAAAATCTAAAACTTTATAAAAAATAGTCTTTGAGATTTTTTAAATATATATTCAAATCCATCAACAACAACAAAAAATCATTAAATGTGTTCAAAAGAGAACTAGTGAATTCTCCATAGAGACCTCTAGTGGTTACACACATGGTTGCAGGATTTCTTAAATAATTCCAAAAGAGGCGCTAATCTGCCTTCAAAAAAATATTTTGAAGGCCTAGTCTCTATTTTAACCTGAAATACTGCAATAATAAAAAAATATATATACCATAATTATTGCATAAATATAAAAAAATACCATTAAAACATCTCAAAATACAAAATTAAAAACAAAAATATTATTGAAGAAAAATAAATTGCATTGGTTTTACTGGGGTGGAGGAAGTTACATTTTTAGGTGTCCGGTCACTTATGACTGAGAAGACAACCAATGCAACCCATAATCGAAGAGCCCCAGAGGGTTCAGGGCATGGCCGCTTGAGTGACAGGTGGATTGCCGCTTGAGTGACAGGTGGATTGCCGCTTGAGTGACAGGTGGATTGCCGCGACAGGTGGATTGCCGCTTGAGTGACAGGTGGATTGCCGCTTGAGTGACAGGTGGATTGCCGCTTGAGTGACAGGTGGATTGCCGCTTGAGTGACAGGTGGATTGCCGCTTGAGTGACAGGTGGATTGCCGCTTCAAGCAGTGTTGTTGTGTCCGCAGGTCCTGAGCAGTAAGATGATGGAGCAGGAGACGCATTACCGCAGACAGACCCAAGAACAGCTGGACACCTTCACCCTGGACATGAACGCAGCATACGCCCGCCTGAAGGGCATCGAGGAGGCCATCGACAGTAAGCCACACACATACAGCAGACGTTTCTCAATGTCAAGGATCCTTCCTAGCAGGACTAGTCCTTCCAAGACACTTCCTCCAGAGGCTAGGCGAGGCTCCTCTTAAAGGGTTAGTTCACCCAAAAATGTAAATTCTGTCATTAATGACTCACCCTCATGTGGTTGGACACCCGTCAGACCTCCGTTCATCTTCAGACACAAATGAAGATATTTTAGTGTAAATCTGATGCTCTGAAAGGCTTCCATTGGCTCAACTTTACACTCTCAAGACCTTTAAAAGACACTAAAGACTAAAGTTACAAAGTCCATCTCACTACAGCGGCTCTACAATAACTTTATGAAGACCAGAATAGTTTTTGTGCGCAAAAAAACCCTAAATAACGACTTATATAGTGATGACGATTTCAAAACACGGCCTCATGAAGCTTCGGAGCGTTATGAATCAGTGAGTCGATTCAGCGGTTCAGAGCGTTATGAATCAGTGAGTCGATTCAGCAGTTCAGAGCGTTATGAATCAGTGAGTCGATTCAGAGCTTTATGAATCAGTGAGTCGATTCAGCAGTTTGAATCGCCAAATTTCAGCAGTTTGGCGGTTTGACACGCGATCCAAATCATGAATCGACTCACTGATTCATAAAGCTCTGAATCGACTCACTGATTCATAACGCTCTGAACTGCTGAATCGACTCACTGATTCATAACGCTCTGAACCGCTGAATCGACTCACTGATTCATAACGCTTCAAAGCTTCATGATGCCGTGTTTTGAAATCGTCATCACTATATAAGTCGTTATTTAGGGTTTTTTGCGCACAAAAACTATTCTCGTCTTCATAAAGTTATTGTAGAGCCGCTGTAGTGAGATGGACTTTGTAACTTTAGTCTTTAGTGTCTTTTAAGGGTCTTGAGAGTGTAAAGTTGAGCCAATGGAGGCCTTTCAGAGCATCAGCTTTACACTAAAATATCTTCATTTGTGTCTGAAGATGAACGGAGGTCTGACGGGTGTCCAACCACATGAGGCTCAGTCATTAATGACACAATTTACATTTTTGGGTGAACTAACCCTTTAAACATTCGGAGAACAGGTAAATGGAACAGGCTAGCAAGTGCGCGTCAGCCTCATTACGTCAGTGAAGGTCCGTTAGCCGTCAATAACGTCATTTGTATACGGTTGTAATTTGTACTGGCATTTAAACGTTAAACTTTACTTATATTTACTACGGTTATAACTAATGTTTGGTAACGTAAATGCTTACACTTGAAAGCATATTGCCCCGTTAACGCTCCGACTCCGCCAACGTCCGATATTTTGTATTTTTTGAACAAGATAGCAAAGCTGCGCGCATAGGATTGTGGGTGATTTGAGTGCGCGAAGTCTACTCGTAAGCATCCTTTCCTGTATATGGCATATTTTCGAATGAAGGACTCAGACCTTGGTTGAAATTCCGAGGATCCTCGACATTGGAACAGCCCTTCGACAGACATAGAGAAACGCCTAGAGGCTCATCTTCCGTTTGACCTTCCGTTTGATGTTTTCCCTTCTGTCTCCAAGGTCATGTGACCGCTGAGGAGGAGGCCCGTAAGGCTCACCAGCTGTGGCTCTCGGTGGAGGCCCTGAACCACACGCTGAGGTCATCCGGGGCCGATTCCCCCACCGAGCCTCTGGAGGGCGCTGTGCGCGGCATCAAGGAGAGCTGTGCGGAGAACGAGTTCGCCCAGGCCCTGGCCACCGCCATCCCAGAGGAGTCTCTCAGCCGAGGCATCTACAGCGAGGCTTCTCTGCGCGCCCGCTTTTACCACATCCGCCGGCTCGCCCGCCGCGTGGCACTCGTGGACGAGACCCGCAACAGCCTTTACCAGTACTTCCTGTCCTACCTGCAGTCCGTCCTTCTGTTCGAGCGGGAGCAAGAGGTGCCGCCCGCTAAGCTAGCAGCCGACGACCTCGACACGTTCAAGCTGCTAGCCTACGCTACGTATAGCATTGAGCGCGGCGATCTGGAGCTAGCCGCTAAGTTCATCAACCAGCTCCGCGGCGAGGCTCAGCGCGTGGCACAGGACTGGCTCAAAGAAGCCCGGCTCACTTTAGAAACCAAGCAGGTGATTAGCCTGCTCTCGGCGTATGCTAACGCCGCAGGGTTGGGCACCACACAAGCCCCTTAGCCACACCCACTCTGGAGATTATGTAAATTACGAGCCCGCTGTTAACGGAACCCTCCGCTCATTAATTTATAGTTTGCGTGTTAGCCTGCCCGAAGCACTTCTGCCCTTAAAACAATTGTTAAGTGGCCCACCCTCCAGAGCGGGGTTTGTTGGCGCTCCTCATGTATATGCCGCACATCTCACTGTTTCGGATCAGACGTGTGTTCGGCGGGGCGGGGCAGAACCACTGATGGGACACATGTAACGCTTTATATTCACTGGTTGTTCATTAACCCAGCCTGTGTTCTCTCACTCGGTACTGGAGATCAATAAATCATGATGTTGACGAGAACGCCATCTCCGTTATTTCATGTGTGAGTTCAGATTGAGAACGGTTTGAGTGAAGATTGAATAAATGAGGCTGTTATTGAAGGATGAAATGTCTGATTTAACACGTCATCTATTGCCTTTTCCCATCATGCACAGTTAGGTCTGTGTACATTTGGACACATTTTTCATTATTAGCTCCTTAAAGGATTAGTTCACTTTTAAATCAACTTTTGCTGATAATTTACTCACCCCCATGTCATTTAAGATGTCCATGTCTTTCTGCAGTCCCAAAGAAATTAAGAAAAGTAATTAAGGTTTTTGATGAAAACGAATAGAAATGAAGGTTTTTGATGAAAACATTCCAGGATTGTTCTCCATATAATGGACTTCAATGGGCTCCAAACGGTTCAAATGACAGTTTCAGTGCAGCTTTAAACGACACCAGATGATGAATAAGGGTCTGATCTAGACAAACCATCAGTTTCTGAGAGAAACCCAGCAGTATTTATGCTATTATTTTACCTCTTATCAGACGAACATGATCATCTCTGAGCTCCGCCATAACTTCCGCTAAGTGAGGTCAAAATACGACCGTGATCATAGATGTATCAATCATAGATGCCTCATTAGCGCTTGCACAGATCAGTAGAATGAGGCATCTATGATTGATACATCTATGATCACGGTCGTATTTTGACCTCACTTAGCGGAAGTTATGGCGGAGCTCAGAGATGATCATGTTCGTCTGATAAGAGGTAAAATAATAGCATAAATACTGCTGGGTTTCTCTCAGAAACTGATGGTTTGTCTAGATCAGACCCTTATTCATCATCTGGTGTCGTTTAAAGCCCTTTGAAGCTGCACTGAAACTGTCATTTGAACCGTTTGGAGCCCATTGAAGTCCATTATATGGAGAAAAATCCTGGAATGTTTTCATCAAAAACCTTCATTTCTTTTCGACTGCAGAAAGAAAGACATGGACATTTTGGATGACATGGGGGTGAGTAAATTATCAGCAAAAGTTTATTTAAAAGTGAACTAATCCTTTAAGCTCTGGGACCATTTCTGGGGGTTTCCGCCTGGATTTGGCTGACCCAAATGTAAAAGCGTCCCATACACACACACACACACACACACACACACACACAGTGTCTCTAAACACACGATACTGGTGCCAGTTTACAGGAAACCCTCTGAAGTTTCATAAACCACTGCTAAAAGTGATAAAGGAAGACTTGAGTTCAGCTTTTCTTTAAGAAAAGAACAAAGAACGGCATTACTTAAGAAAGGAAGATGTGTTCAGAGTTTTGCCGACCGGATAAGACGAAATTTGAATCTCTCAACTAACGTTAGCTCCGCTTCACCTTCTGTTGCTCTGGTTGGTTGTAGCGCTATCCTATTGCGTGCAGAGGGAATCTGAAAGACAAGCGTTGATCCCGCCCCTCAGATTGAGCCCAGCCAATGGAGAGTTCCCAACATCCTGATGCGGCTCTGGCTGGTCAGGCTGTCTCCTCATATCCAGTGCTGTAAATGCAATATCCAAATGTTTCCAAAAAATCTGTTCTCCAGTGTTTTCTGTAATCTAGTGTTTACAGCCGGATCTGTCTGCAGGGTGCTAGAGCTCACAGGCCGGAGTTACACACTTTCAACAATGACTTCATAACCAAACAATCAGAAAGCGCCTCTTTTTTTGTGGGGTTATTACAGCTCAGACAACACACACTCACATGTTTAGCAGTGCTTTATGAAACTTCAGAGGGTTTCCTGTAAAATGACACCAGTATTGTGTGTTTAGAGACACTGTGTGTGTGTGTGTGTGTGTGTGTGTGTGTGTGTGTGTGTGTGTGTGTGTGTGTGTGTGTGTGTGTGTGTGTGTGTGTGTGTGTGTGTGTGTGTGTGTGTGTGTGTGTGTGTGTATGGGACGCTTTGGGTCGCCCAGATCCAGCCGGAAATGGTTCCAGAGTGATTTAGTGTAAATAAATTACTGTGTGTAAAACAAATGAAGTAAGTAGAGACTCTACGCTTTCAAATGAACCACATATGAGGTCAGAGCTTCTCATTTAAAGTATATACTTGATGATGTCATTCTGGACCCTGATCAGGGTTCCTGGAGTTTAAGGGGTTAATATGGGCTTGAAGTGCACACTCAGTTTAATTTTGAGGGTATTCACATCCAAATTGGAGGAAGAGTTTAGAAATTACAGCTCTTTCGTATATAAAAGAGGGGGTCTTTTACAAGGGACCAGAAGCTGTTTCACACACAGGTCAAAGGTCAAAGCTTCTGATCGTGAGGCAAAAAAGCGGCCCATAGCAACACATCCAGTCAGGTCAGCTTCATTCACACAGCGCTTTTACAACACACACGCTTCAGAGCAGCTTCAGTGATAATAGGACATTCATTTTGCTTTAGAAGAGAAGTTTTTCATCTCCCCATAAACTCACCAGCTCATTATGCAGAGCCATTTTACACTAACACAACATATACATGCCATCTATACAGAAACAGAAATGCTAGTTTTTATTGAAATGCTTAATAACATTAATGAATGACTGGCACACTTCTTCAGGTTATAACTGGTCTTTCCTGGTGCACATGACAATTAATCATTTAGATTTGTTTTAAGCATTTTGAAATCTTTTCCACACAGTATCACTAAAGTTCAGTACCTACCATAACATCCATATAAACTTATATATCCATATATAGTTTATATACATCTACCATATAAAGCCATGCTCTGGGCTCGGAGTCAGTGTGCAGTGCAGGATCTGGACTGTTTTATAGCACCTTTCTAGTGCTCATAGTATCTGTCCTTTCAGGAGCATCTGTCATTTTATGGGATAGAGCTCCAATGTTTTAAAAATTATATTAAATGAAAAATACAGAGTTATGATGGTGCATTCAGTTTTCATCACAGGAATAAAATACATTTTACAATATATTCACAACAGCCATTACAAATTGTATTAATATTTCTTAATATTGTTTTTACTGTATTTTTAATCAATTCAGCCTTTTCCTTTCAAAAACTTTGAAAGTCTTTTGAGTGTAAAATAATGCATGTGAACTAACTAGCCTATATGTATTTTAGTATATGATACGTTCCTTCATATGGGCTACTAAATATGAAAGTTGCCAGTTTAACTGAAAATAATATTTGGATTTTTACTAATAATGACTGTGATATTACTGAAGCCTGGACACACACACACACACACACATTCACTCTGATGTGCTGAAACTGCTATATTTTAATGTTTCTTGTGCATTGTGTGTCGATTAACATAAATGGCATCACAATCTGAGAAATGTGAAAGGTCAGCAGTCGTTTGCATCCCTGGAAATGAATGTCCATCGTTTAACATTGTTTTAATGGTAAACAGTGGGGAAATATTGCTGTATTGACTCCTCATGTTCAGCTGTTTATCTCACCTCGGCTCGCATTCCAGTGTGGACACTACAAACCCGCCTCCTTCAATTTGATTGGATATCTTAAATATTTAGTCACAACTGAGACTGATCAGGCACAATAGTGTTTTTTACCCTCGAGTGGGCCAGTCGTCTGGGCTGATGGAAGGATATAGACTAGGCTAAGTAAATGTACTATTATTTATTCTTCATATATATTTATGTAGCAACGGGCCGGCCCACTTTGTCCAGCGGCCCACCGGGAAAACTCCCAGTGCTCCCGATCCGCCCCTGGGTCTGACCTGAAGTGATATTGTGAAGCGTGGTCAGGCTCAGGCTTCTGTCTCTGGACATTGTGGTTTATTTCTCTGTCCACATCTGCAGTTCTGCAGGACTATAGAAGACTCCCGCAGGTCATCCGGTGTTTTCCAGCAGAGGCTCTTGTGTTCTGAGAGTTACACTAATGCTCTTATTACCCCTGCTCCATCACAACCAGTGATATGCAATATTACAATAGCAGGACACACTCCAGTTAAAGGTGGGGTAGGTAAGAATGATCTAAAACACTTTTGTCCAAATTTGTTTAAACTGTCTTTATATGTCAATACATAATTCAAATGTAAGTACTCTGAAAAAGAGAGTATTAAAATCGAGTGACTCTAGACTTTTTAATCTGCAATAAACAACGCTCATTATATTCGTTCGGGCCGAGTCAAGTGATTGGCTTGGGCGCCTGTCACTCTCTCTCGTTACCATGGCAACCGCCGCTTTTGCTCCAGGATCCGCCCACATGCGCCCCAGTGTTGCCAAGGGCTACTTCAGCACTGTTGCCGCGGCTGTTTTTCATGTCCGCGGGTTGAAGCGACCACAATTATGTGATGTTTTGCCCTGGGATTTGCGAATTTTAGCAGGCAGCCCTACCAAAAGGACATATTTTACCCCCCAAACGCGATGTTTACCGGAGAAACACGATCAGGCTTGTTTTGGGCTAGTTTTGAGTAGCAATTGGGCGGATTTTGTTGTGAAAACCTGGCAACCCTGGCGCACCCGTTTGAGTTCAAGAGGCTGTATTTCTGCTGGACAGGTCATCTTTCATTCTGATTATACATTTTTTTGGTTTATGTTTTCATGAAGCATGTCTCACTAGCACACGTAGCTGCCTAATATAGCTAACATAACATTACTTAGCATAAAGTTACAATGTTATACACTTAGCGAACCATTAGTAGAGATGATAAATACTCAATATGCTTAGCTCAAGTTGATCGCTGTCGTGTTGAATTTCGCTAAATGTAACTTTAGTACAAAATGCATGTGTAAAAGCTAGTCCACCGCATCCAGGAACTGTTTTTAGAACTAAGTTAGCTTTAGCTGCTACGCTCTGTCTAAACTCTTCTACCATGTTCACCGGGAGCTTTACCTGCACGTTTATTTCGGCCCTTGGTTTGTTTTTATATTCTCTACCAATGTTTTTATCTTGTATCTGTGTGTGTCGTAGACACTGTGTTGTGTGTGTATTTTAAACTTTACCAGTATCGTTATTCTAGCTTGATAGTGAGTACTAAAAGACATCTTATTTGTTTATATTCATAATGATAAAGTTTGATTTTTTATTAGATGTGACTCTGACATGATGTCACTACATGCACTTCTCCGCTCGCCTCAGGTTAATAATGCGTCAGCTGATCGTGGTGGGCGTGTTCATGTGTTTTGGGGGCGTGGCTTAGGAAAGAGCCCTGAAGGGAGAAGCTGGAGTGAATGGAAATAATGAGCTGTCTTTAAAACAGTCGTGAGAGGTCTCAATTTGTATACTTTCTTTTTCAGAGTACTTACATTTTAATTATGTATTGATATATAAAGAAAGTTTAAACAAATTTGGAAAAAACGTTTTTACGTCTACCTACCCTACCTTTAAGTCTATTATATATGACACTTCATAATTGACTGAACTCTATCCCTGTGTTTGATCAGTTTGGACAAAAACACTAAACACTAGAGCTAAAGATAGTTTATTGAGTTACAGTTATGCATGAGCAGCACATGAGATGTTGAGCAGCGCAGATCCTCCACTCAGCCGCTGTTAAAGGTCTGAATCTCCAGATCCTCCACTCAGCCGCTGTTAAAGGTCTGAGTCTCCAGATCCTCCACTCAGCCGCTGTTAAAGGTCTGAGTCTCCAGATCCTCCACTCAGCCGCTGTTAAAGGTCTGAGTCTCCAGATCCGACAGGATGCTCCTGCAAGAGGACCAGAATACACTTAGACTCTTCACATTCGGCTCAAACAGGCTGAAAGACGGCACGTACTTGTGCTGCTCTGAGAGCTGGAAGTCCTGCCTGAGCGTCCGGATGAGAGTGTGTGTGTCGGGCAGGCAGAAGCCAGCGGAGACCTGCACCAGCTCCAGGGCCCGATCCACATCCCCACGGTCCTTCACACACGCCAGGAACCGGCCCAGCAGCTCCACACTGACACCGCAACACCACACGGGTTAGGCGGAACATTCATGCTTCACATATACACACATCAGGCACAACATTATGACCAGTGACGTGAATGTGGGTGGGATATATTAGGCAGCAAGTGGACATTTTGTCCTCAGAGTTGATGTGTTAGAAGCAGGAGAAATGGGCAAGCGTAAGGATTTGAGTGAGTTTGACAAGGGCCAGATTGTGACGGCTAGAGACTGGGTCAGAGCATCTCCAAAACTGCAGCTCTTGTGGGCTGTTCCCGCTCTGCAGTGGTCAGTCTCTATCAAAAGTGTGTCAAAATGCTTTGAGGAGCACGAGTTTGAGTCCAAATTCTCCAGATCTCAACCATAGTCGCCATCTTGGCAGCGCGTCACTCCCGGATAACAGAAAATGGGCAAAAAGGCGGGACGTGGGCGGAGCTGAAGTGACACGTGACTAACAGACAGCAGATAAATGGCTATCCACCTGTCACTCGAAGTGGCCACGCCCTTAATTATGCAGAATTTTAAGGCTTTATATAATGTAAACGAATGAGTTATAAAAAAATTCACCCCCCTCACAGTCGTCATGAAGGGCAAAATGAGCCGTATAGACCAAAAGCAAAATTTGTACCATTTGTAAACATGTTTTATTCTGCTGTAAAGTTGGCCATTTTAACATGAGCTCAATGAGATTCTGCTCCTTCTGGAGTCTGCCTCTAGTGGCCAGTCGATGAATTGCAGTTTGAGGCACTTCCGTATCGGCTTCAGGAGAAACTGCGGGAGGAGCCGCTTGATCTCAACCCAATCGAGCATCTGTGGGATGAGCTGAACAAACAAGTCCCATCCATGGAGGAACCACCTCGCAACTTACAGGACTTAAAGGATCTGCTGCTAACATCTTGGTGCCAGATCCCACAGCACACCTTCAGGGGTCTAGAGGAGCCCATGCCTCGACGGGTCAATATTAGGTCATAATGTTATGCATAATCTGTGTATAGTGCATTTTTCTACAAGCCGAGTGAGATCTCACCTGGGAACTCTATTGTGTGTTTTGAAGAGCTTCAGTGTGTCCCTGAATGGAGAGAAATGAACAGATCTGAGGGGCGTTTATAACTGGAGTTGGGCTTGATCACATGATGAGAGAGGTTACCAGGCGTCCTGCAGTCTGTGAGCCGCGAGCAGAATGGAGATCAGGTCGCTGAGAGAGCTGGCGGTCCAGCTCATCGTGACCTTACCACGGTCTCCAGTGTTGTACATCCTCTTAATGTCCAGCGCACAGTCAGCGAAGGCCTCCTGCACCTGTCCACACACACACACACACACACACACAGGCTTTATAACCCACAGACAGAGCAAAGCCTGGTGTAAGACAGATGTGTTCATACCTCCTGACTGTGCTTCTCTCTGGCCATGAGCGCCAGCAGCTCCTCCACCAGCTTCTGCCGGCTGCCATGACCCAACTTCTTGATATCTGTGGAACAAGACATTATTGATATTCATAATGCGGAGAAATCTTAGATAGAATCACTAGTAATGTGATTCAATTGCTTAGCACTTTTGACCAATGGGTGGCGCTGTGGCCACATTGATGTTGTACGGTCAGAGTTAAGGCCTGTACACACCGGGACGAATATCGCGCGCGCTTATCGCCAGCGTTTTTCGTGCCGTTTTTCGGCGCGTCTTGAGTGTTCACACCCAAGCGATTTTCACTGGCGCTGCGCCGAGTGAACGTGCACATTCAGTCGATGCGCTCCCGGTACACAAGATGGTGCTGCGGCACTTACGCTTCTGACACTCGCTTGTCACACAGAAGGAGAAGAGAGACAGTATTTACGTGCTTGCCAAAACCATAGACATATTATGTATATGGACAAAACAATTCACACACTTTTTGCTAACTGGCAAGCAGCATTAGCAGCCCATCTTCTTCTTTGTCTACTTACTACTTCTTCGTCGTATCAATGTGTGCTCGGCAAGACCGTTTTGTGCTTGAGCGCCACCAAGTCGTGTTTTACTGTCACTTCAGCAGCTCCAGGCACGTGAACAAAAGCGCCGATCTCATTGGTCGGCCAGTTTTTTACGCGCCACGTCAAAATAAAAAAACGAACCCGAGGCGTTTTTTTAAAAATGACGCTTTTACGCCTGGTGTTTTGCGCGTCGGTGTGAACACTCACATTGGCGCCCATTGTTTAGTCCCGAGGCGTTAAACGTCTGCGATAAACGCGTGCGAAAATCGTCCCGGTGTGAACAGGCCTTAATGTGAAGATGTCACACACACAATTTGGCGTCAATATGCCAAAGCGTTTATATATATATATGATGTAGTTTACATGATAAGAGTTGACCTCTTAACTGCCCCCCCTTTTTGAGAATTCAAGAATGCTTTGGAATATAGGCCATATTGTTGTTGTTTTAAAGAAGACACTCTGCAGATTATTGCTGAAGTGAAAGCATTTCAAAATATGAAAGTATGAAAAAGTTATGGATGTTTAAATTTACTGTAAATGAAAAATACTGTACTCATTTTTTTATTTTATATAAATATATATTTTACAAAAAATGTTACTCTAAAATCACTCTAAAATCAAAGTCATATGTCTAACCAAGTTGTGTTCCAAATTTGAAGTTGATTTCACAAAAATTAAAGTCCCCATGAGATTGTGTTTAGGCGTAATACCACAAACAGCCACCGGGTGTCACACATTCCATTGATAGTTTTTTTAATGCATTTCCCTGTAAATTTCTGTCCAAATATCATGACCGACAATATGCGTTTTGTCAAAATTAGAAAAGATTTTGATTATAAAGTAGTTCAAATACACCTAGTAATATGAAACCTGACACCGCCCACTAGGGGGAGGAGCCTGGCAGAAGAATGTAGAGAACCGTTTCCACGGTAACGCAACGTTTGAAGTTTTCACAATGTGAATTTTGAGTTCGTAAGCTTTCGAATGACACCTAATTTATGATGATTACTAAAATATATGATACGGAAAAAGGTGACCGTTAAGATATCCCTCTAGTCTTCATCATGTAAACCACAACTCCTGCCAATGGTGTTTTCTTTTGTGTATCTACTTCTCTTTATCGCAGTTCTGAGTGTCATATGGTGACTGTGAAACACAGAACTCCTCATTTACATGGTTTTTGTGTAGTTTGAACAAGAACACTGCGCTGCTTATGTGTCCAGTGTGAAAGAGTTGACATTTGTTGATGCATTAATCAATAATGGTTTTGTCTATTGACACGAAATCCATAACTTTATGCCAGAATGTCTGAAGATTATCTGACTGGAATTTGAAAAGCAAAATGGCCGACTATGGCAAGATTGATTCCAATGTTCTTGGGACGACCCAAGGAATCTATCAAGACGAGTTTCATTACAATAGGCAAAAATAATTCAAAAACTATTAGCATTGTTTGGTAACACTTTAGAATAATGGTCATTAGTTAACATTAGTTAATGTATTAACTAACCATGAGCAATACATTAGTTAATCTTTGTTAACGTTAGTTAATATAAATCCAGCTGTTCATGGTTTGTTCATGTTAGTTCACAGTGCATTAACTAATGTTAACAAGATTTTAATCAAGCATTAGTAAATGTTGAAATTAACATTAACAAAGATAAATAAACGCTTTATAAGTGCACTTTATTATTAGTTCATGTTAACTAATGTAGTTAACTAAAGACCATTATTCTAAAGTGTTACCCATTTTTTTTTCACTATGATTTTGAGTGCCTTCATGTCACAGAGCCATTTACACATACCAAGTTTCGTAATGATAAGCTAATGCGTTCGTAAAATATAGCATTTTACAAAAATATTCAAAATGGCCGACGCCCAAAATGGCTGATATGAAAATCGTTCGATTCGGCATGATGCACTGAATTTAAAAAGACCAGTTTTGTGATTTTTGGCCAAGCCTTCAGAAGTTATAAGCTAAAGCCTTGTTTATACTCGATGTGTCCGCGCGAGCGCAAGGGTGTGCGCGGCAAAAATATTGCGTTGAGTGCGCGAGACCCCATTTCGCTTGGCGGTGTGCAGCGCAATTTTTTGTAACTTTTCGCGCGGCTCCGCATCCGAAGATGAACGAGTTCAAGGTGAATCTAGCCGAGCACATACAAATGAGGTGCTTATATTTACAAAAGCAGAAATAAGCCCTTTTAAATAACGATCCATGTTTAATTAAAAACAATTCATGAAACTAAATGAAAATGTTTAGTGAAATATATAAGAGATTGTTAATTTAGTTGTATACGTGTGCATATATTTTGTTCTCATGTCACAAGTAATAATATCAAGGTTTACAGAGTTTTACACAATTCTTTTAGTGTGGTTTTCGGTGAAGTGTACTAAAATAAATATCGTCACCGGTGTACGTTAGCCCACTTCCTCTCGCCGCTTTTTCCTGATGGTTTAAAAACATTTACTCCGAGTCGCCCTCTGTTGTTTAAGAGAATAGCACAGCGGCGAGCGCGTCGAGTAGAAACACCTCGTCCGTTTGGGGAGGAGCGCGCGCAGTCAGCGGCAGTATAAACAAGGCTTAAAGATTCTCATATCTCCTCACCACGAGGTGGCGCTGCACTGAAACTGTGCAGGTATCCTCAGATCATGGCTGTCTCAACACACACCAAGTTTGGTCTGAATATGGTTAAGTGTTTTGGAGATATAGCCTCACGTCCATTTTGCTGTGCTCTTCATCGAAGTCGTTATTTCGTTATTTCAATAATGATGAGCACATCTGGCTCACCTGTCCAGATGTGCGGGATGAGGTCGAGTCTGCTGTCGGTGTCCAGCGCTCGCAGCAGGTCCGCTATAGCGTTAGAGCTGGGGTAGAACACCTGAAAGCACACACACCTCATCAGGGCCATGTGACTCTCAGAGGAGCGGAGTGTGTGTGTGTGTGTGTGTGTGTGTGTGTGTGTGTGTGTGTGTGTGTGTGTGCTACTCACTGAGGGAACCAGATCTCTGTACCACTTCAGCACCACATCAATGTGCTCCATCAGACACAGCAGACTGAAGAACCGCGCGCTGAAACACACACACACACACACACACCGGCGGTGAGGGATAGACTTACGGGAAAAGCTCTTTAATAATGAGTTTGGGATTCTGCTCACTAGAAGATGTTCTGCTTTAAGTCATCTCCCAGAAGCCTCCAGTTCTCTGCCACTGCCAGCAGCTCATGGAGCCTGTACGCCTGCTCCATGTCCTTGGTGTCGAGACACTGTAGAGAGACACGCCACACAGGGTCAGGGGTCAGGGGTCACACGCACGTGTGGCGTTCAGCATAGAGCGGCGGCGTGTTTAAGGGCACTTACGATTCTCATGGCAGTGATGAAGAACTGAGCTGAAAAACAGAACACAGGTGTGATTCAGTGAGTCAGCGCTGTAGTGATTCAGTGAGTCAGTGCTGTAGTGATTCAGTGAGTCAGCGCTGTAGTGATTCAGTGAGTCAGCGCTTTAGTGATTCAGTGAGTCAGCGCTGTAGTGATTCAGTGAGTCAGCGCTGTAGTGATTCAGTGAGTTAGCGCTGTAGTGATTCAGTGCTGTAGTGATTCAGTGAGTCAGTGCTGTAGTGATTCAGTGAGTCAGCGCTGTAGTGATTCAGCGCTGTAGTGATTCAGTGAGTCAGTGCTGTAGTTATTCAGTGAGTCAGCGCTGTAGTGAGTCAGCGCTGTAGTGATTCAGTGAGTCAGTGCTGTAGTTATTCAGTGAGTCAGTGCTGTAGTGATTCAGTGAGTCAGCGCTGTAGTGATTCAGTGAGTCAGTGCTGTAGTGATTCAGTGCTGTAGTGATTGTGCTGTAGTGATTGTGCTGTAGTGATTCAGTGAGTCAGCGCTGTAGTGATTCAGTGAGTCAGTGCTGTAGTGATTCAGTGCTGTAGTGATTGTGCTGTAGTAATTCAGTGCTGTAGTGATTCAGTGATTCAGTGCTGTAGTGATTCAGTGCTGTAGTGATTCAGTAATTCAGTGCTGTAGTGATTCAGTGCTGTAGTGATTCAGTGATTCAGTGCTGTAGTGATTCAGTGAGTCAGCGCTGTAGTGATTCAGTGCTGTAGTGATTCAGTGAGTCAGCGCTGTAGTGATTCAGTGAGTCAGCGCTGTAGTGATTAAGTGAGTCAGCGCTGTAGTGATTCAGTAATTCAGTGGTGTAGTGATTCAGTGCTGTAGTGATTCAGTGCTGTAGTGATTCAGTGAGTCAGAGCTGTAGTGATTCAGTGAGTCAGCGCTGTAGTGATTCAGTGAGTCAGAGCTGTAGTGATTCAGTGATTCAGTGCTGTAGTGATTCAGTGAGTCAGCGCTGTAGTGATTCAGTGAGTCAGCGCTGTAGTGATTAAGTGATTCAGTGCTGTAGTGATTCAGTGAGTCAGCGCTGTAGTGATTAAGTGAGTCAGCGGTGTAGTGATTCAGTGCTGTAGTGATTCAGTGAGTCAGAGCTGTAGTGATTCAGTGAGTCAGAGCTGTAGTGATTCAGTGATTCAGTGCTGTAGTGATTCAGTGAGTCAGCGCTGTAGTGATTAAGTGAGTCAGCGCTGTAGTGATTCAGTAATTCAGTGCTGTAGTGATTCAGTGCTGTAGTGATTCAGTGCTGTAGTGATTCAGTGAGTCAGCGCTGTAGTGAGTCAGCGCTGTAGTGATTCAGTGATTCAGTGCTGTAGTGATTCAGTGATTCAGTGCTGTAGTGATTCAGTGCTGTAGTGATTCAGTGCTGTAGTGATTCAGTGATTCAGTGCTGTAGTGATTCAGTGCTGTAGTGATTCAGTGCTGTAGTGATTCAGTGCTGTAGTGATTCAGTGCTGTAGTGATTCAGTGATTCAGCGCTGTAGTGATTCAGTGCTGTAGTGATTCAGTGATTCAGCGCTGTAGTGATTCAGTGCTGTAGTGATTCAGTGATTCAGTGCTGTATTTATTCAGTGAGTCAGTGCTGTAGTGATTCAGCGCTGTAGTGATTCAGTGCTGTAGTGATTCAGTGCTGTAGTGATTCAGTGATTCAGTGCTGTAGTGATTCAGTGATTCAGTGCTGTAGTGATTCAGTGCTGTAGTGATTCAGTGATTCAGTGCTGTAGTGATTCAGTGCTGTAGTGATTAAGTGAGTCAGTGCTGTAGTGATTCAGTAATTCAGTGCTGTAGGGATTCAGTGCTGTAGTGATTCAGTGAGTCAGCGCTGTAGTGAGTCAGCGCTGTAGTGATTCAGTGCTGTAGTGATTCAGTGATTCAGTGCTGTAGTGATTCAGTGATTCAGTGCTGTAGTGATTCAGTGATTCAGTGCTGTAGTGTCGTCTGGATGTGCTGTAAATGTTTAGGGTCGCTCCTAATACACACACTTGTGGCACTGACCACTAGAAAGCACATGCGTGTGACAGGAAGTACTCTGCCCTGATTGGTCAGATGGCCCAGTCTGTTGTGATTGATCTACTTTTTTTAAAGTGGGACACTTGCAGTCTTCACGCCCACTTGTACACTTGAGCCAAATACAGGAAGTCCATCATGTAGACAGAGAAGTGATCAAGCACAGGTGTGTGTATTAGGCCACAGGCGCAGTAATGATAGGCAGATACCATCATCAGGGTCCTGAGGAGTAAAGCTCTTTCCTGACACCTCGTACAGCACTTCCTGTAGAATGTCTTTTTGGCCCTGGACTGGGGCACCTGCAGAGCAAAGCATGATGGGAAATGGGTGAGCACGTGTTGCCGTGTACATGTATGATCATGTGTGTATGAATGAAGACATCACATGACCTGTTTTATAGAATATGCTGAGCACGTGACTGTACGAGGCCAGACTGGGCTCTGAAGATGAAAGAAAAGAAGCGATTACACACTAAAATGACTGAGTGTACGCATCACTTCCTGTAGACTGAACGCACCAATGGAGAGAGCCTTCATCTCGCTGAGCACAGGAAACGCCTGAGACTTGCCCAAAGCGCCGCAGCGTCTCAGAGCCTTCAGGACGGCGTTGAACGTCAGGAGGTTGGGCTTGACCTTCTGCTCCGCCATCTGCTTCAACAGATCCTACACACACACACACACACACACACACACTGAAGCACAGGAGACAGCGGTTCACATCATCATCATCATCATCATCATCAGTGTTGACGTACCGCGATCAGCTCCCACTTCTCATTGTACTTCTCCTGCACTTCTGGGGCGGCGGCGATCAGGGCGTTGAAGATGTGCACATCCGCTACAGACACACAGAGGCAATCACGCAGGCACTAATGAGGCATCTATGTATACATATCTATGACCCGGCTGCTATTTGACCTCACTCACAGGAAGTGATGTCAGTCTGCAGAGCTGAAGCGTTCGTCTGATATGAGGTGATATATTTGCATAAATACTGTTGGGTTTATGGTTTATGATGGTTTCGTGTCGTAAGACATCAATGTGTCGTCACGAGCCGTGGGTTTAATTTGAAGTTGTCTGTGCATGTTTTTTTGACTCTAATAGAATTAGACCCCATTGACAAGCATTATATGAGCGACACACAGCAACAGTTGAGTTAAAAATCTCCATTTGTGTTCGACTGAAGAAACAAAGACATCTGGGATGCCTCAGGGGTAAGCAGATAAACATCACATTTTCATTTTTGGGTGAACTATCCCTTTAAGCAGTTTATTTAATCTCAAGTCTCAATGAAATACGGACATTTTCTCTTTCTCTCTTATACACACACAAACCATGAACTGATACACACTTCATTAGTTGAGTAGGGCAGATTAATGGATGAGGCATTTGGATGATTTGTGCTCTTTTATGGCCTCCAGTTTTAGGTTTTTAGTCCCAACAATGAAACTATTAGTTTTGGATCTTCTGAAGCGTGTTGACGATATAATAGGGTTTCCACCTTCAGTCTGGCAGAATAAGGGACACCCATTCACGATAATATAAAATGTTATATTATTTTACATTTGATTATTTAATTTATTTCTAAAGAACTCTTTAGTAGCCTATTTGGTGCACTTTAAAGGGATAGTTCACCCAGAACTAAAGCATTCTGTCATCATTTACTCGCCCTCATGATGTTTCAAACCTGTACGAGTTTCTTTCTTCTGCTGAACCCAAAAGAAGATATTTTGCAGAAAGTTTGTACCCAGGATGCTTTGGGGCACCATTGATTTCCATAGCAGGAATGAATCTTCCAATGTGTTCAACATAACAAAGAAATGTATAAATGTTTGGAACAACTTGAGGGTGAGTAAATTATGACATTTTCATTTTTGGGTGAACTATCCCTTCAGTCATTCTGAACCAGTAATCACTTTTTTGACAATTCTGAAATTCAAAAATGTAAATTTTTTTATTAATTTACTGGACAGACCCATTGATATCTTTTTTTCTACTCAGCTCTATATCTGGAGATGCTCTTGTGTTCAAACGGTGGATGCGACGCGAGCTCGATATGTTTTTAAAAAACCGCGCATGTTCTCGAGACTCCGCCGCTAAGGCAATAAAGCCGCTAAAACACAACCACGCACAAATGAGCTTCTCTACTACTGATTGTGAATTTAGTTTGTAACGCCACATTTGTTTTGAAGGTGTGCCTCCTCTAAAAGTGTCCGCCGTCCAGCTGAAACAGTAGCTGTGCTATTATTATGTACCCGCCGCGGTGGCCGGTAGGTGAAGCGAGTTTACCCGCCACAGCACAACACCACCGCATCGGCTGATCTCCACCCCAGGTGTGAAGCAGCACTCACCTGTCAGACGCTGGTTCAGCAGCTCAGTGTAGGTGCTGAAGGCTCTGGGGTAAGCTCCATACTGTCAAATCAAGCACACACACACACACACACGTCATGTTCTGCGTCAGACTAGCACAGCACTGCATGAGCGGCCACACACACACACACACACATTACCTTCACCATGCCCCGGATCAGAGCGCTGTACGAGTGTGTGTTCGGCTCCGCCAGCAGCGCAAACACTCGCTCCGCGTTATTATCCTCTCTGTGGGAACAAACACACACACACTACCGGTCGGTCAAAGTCGTTTAATAACTAGGATTTTTTTAACCCCTTAAAGGGTTCGTTCACCCAAAAATGTAAATTGTGTCATTAATGACTGAGCCTCATGTGGTTGGACACCCGTCAGACCTCCGTTCATCTTCAGACACAAATGAAGATATTTTAGTGTAAATCTGATGCTCTGAAAGGCCTCCATTGGCTCAACTTTACACTCTCAAGACCCTTAAAAGACACTAAAGACTAAAGTTACAAAGTCCATCTCACTACAGCGGCTCTACAATAACTTTATGAAGACGAGAATAGTTTCTGTGCACAAAAAAACCCTAAATAACGACTAAAGGCCTGTTCACACCGGGACGATTTTCGCACGCGTTTATCGCCGACGTTTAACGCCTCGGGACTAAACAATGGGCGCCAATGTGAGTGTTCACACCGACGCGCAAAACGGCAGGCGTAAAAGCGTCATTTTTAAAAAAACGCCTCGGGTTCGTTTTTTTATTTTGACGCGGCGCGTAAAAAACTGTCCGACCAATGAGATCGGCGCTTTTGTTCACGTGCCTGGAGCTGCTGAAGTGACAGTAAAACACGACTTGGTGGCGCTCGAGCACAAAACGCTCTTGCCGAGCACACATTGATACGATGAAGAAGTAGTAAGTAGACAAAGAAGAAGATGAACTGCTAATGCTGCTTGCCAGTTAGCAAAAAGTGTGTGAATGGTTTTGTACATATACATAATATGTCTGTGGTTTTGGCAAGCACGTAAATACTGTCTCTCTTCTCCTTCTGTGTGACAAGCGAGTGTCAGAGGCTTAAAGTGCCGCAGCACCATCTTGTGTACCGCGAGCGCATCGACTGAATGTGCACGTTCACTCGGCGCAGCGCCAGTGAAAATCGCTTGGGTGTGAACACTCAAGACGCGCCGAAAAACGGCACGAAAAACGCTGGCGATAAGCGCGCGCGATATTCGTCCCGGTGTGTTCAGGCCTTTATATTATGGAAGGATATCGCGGACAATTTTCAAAAGGAATTGCAAATGGTATTTGCAATTGCGTTTTCAATTTGTGGACGCATAATATGTGACACAATCCAAACGCAATTGCAAATCGCGCATTACCATTTGCATTTTCGTTTACGCAAACGCACAATGACTGCCAAATTTCAAATGGAAAAGCAAAGTCTGTTTGCAATTGCATTTCCAATGTCTTGCAAGTTATGACCCTGCCATTTTGGAATAGCAATAGAAAATCACCTATTTGCTCTTTCATTTCCTTCGTGTCCTGCCACAACCTGCACAAAATTCAAATGGAATCGCAATCCCCTTTGCGTTTGCATTTCCGATGCCTAACACAGTCAACTGTCAATCAGGCTTGAGGGCGGGGTTTATTGATGTAGTCGGAAAGTAGGCCACGCCCTCAAGTGGTGGAAAACCAAGGACTTTTTCATCATTATTCATTCCTAAGAACATGGGGAGAAATATCCAATGTGTCTATTTAGCAAAAACAACAAAAAAAGTCATAAAACTACTGTGTAGTTTTTTGCACTTCAAACAAAGCCAAATACCTGGAAATAGACTATTTATCACCTGCCAACCAAACAAAAAGAAACCAAAAGAAGACTGCTCTGGTTGCAAGCAAATTGTCAAGAAGCAATTAAGATAGGGATGCTTTAACCGTTGACCAAAAGTAAGAATTTTGACAGATTAATATACAGTTAAACGGTTTAAAATGTGTATATATATTTATTTATTTATTTTTTTAAGGTTTGAAATTTTTATTTAATTTTTTTGCTGCATGGTTAAAGCAAAATATGCTAAATTCGGTTTAAAAATCAGTTTAATATATAATATAGGCCTATAATCTTTTAAAATAGGCCTATCCTTTTATTGAACCTGGGGCAAAAAGACATTTTGAAAGATTTCACCAGCTGGTACTTTCGGTTTTGCCGCGGAGATCCTTGTGATAAATAAATGTGTTGTATTTATGATAATCCGTGTAGATTTCAGTTGACGAAAATAAATAATAAAAGCGTGATAAGTCACGAAAGACAACTGAATTACTGACAGGATGCTGTGCGCGTGTTCCGAGCGCAACACGGACAAGCGTGCCCAAACGGCCAAATAAACACAGAAATAGGCTATATCAAAATGCCAAGTCGAGTATTCACATAAACACAGTAGATGTAAGCACTGCACACACACAAATTTATAACCGGACCTCAAAGTGAAAAATTTTAAATTAATCTGATGAGAAAAAAATGCCGGTTCTTTATAAGATTCAATCTGATTTAGTAGTTTTTCGTTTTGTCATCTTAATGTATTAATTATTTAGAATAAGTGAGAAATAGGCTATATAGTATTTATTTATTTTATGCTTTTTATTTATATTACTTTATTATATATTATTTCAGTTTTTCTCTATTGTCAGAAACGCTGCAGGTGCGTGAAAATTTGTGTGAATCCAGGTTCTGTTGTTAAGCTGTTCTGTCAAATCTGTTAAATGTCAAAATAAAGATACAAATATAGTTCAATGAATATGAATAGGCTACATATGATGAAAATAATAATGTTGAATAAAATGAAATGAAGAAGAAAATCAGATCATCAGAGGAGGTAGGCTACGAAACGAACATGAACTGCGATTGAATGTCACTAATGTAGTTTTCTTTTCTTTTTTGATCGCTTGGCTCTTGAGCACAGAATCGTATGGACAACACACAACTCACATCATGTCAAGTTTCTATAGATTTTCTGATTTTAACTCATCATAATAATTTACTGTGTCGGGTGCAATATGATGATATTCGTCTGATATAGGCTATAGCCTACCGAATGCAGTCATGTCACTTCTTATTTGCTGTTTTTTTTCTGGTTGCAGGTGAACATACAATCAGTTCTGCATTTTGACTTTGTTTGAACTAAAGAGTTTAAACTTGTTTTTTTATTACAAAAATAGCCAAATCCCCCGTTTTCCACCACTTGAGGGCGTGGCCTACTTTCCGACTACATCAATAAACCCCGCCCTCAAGCCTGATTGACAGTTGACTGTGTTAGGCATCGGAAATGCAAACGCAAAGGGGATTGCGATTCCATTTGAATTTTGTGCAGGTTGTGGCAGGACACGAAGGAAATGAAAGAGCAAATAGGTGATTTTCTATTGCTATTCCAAAATGGCAGGGTCATAACTTGCAAGACATTGGAAATGCAATTGCAAACAGACTTTGCTTTTCCATTTGAAATTTGGCAGTCGTTGTGCGTTTGCCTAAACGAAAATGCAAATGGTAATGCGCGATTTGCAATTGCGTTTGGATTGTGTCACATATTATGCGTCCACAAATTGAAAACGCAATTGCAAATACCATTTGCAATTCCTTTTGAAAATTGTCCGCGATATCCTTCCATATTATATAGTGATGACGATTTCAAAACACGGCATCATGAAGCTTCGAAGCGTTATGAATCAGTGAGTCGATTCAGCAGTTTGAAGCGTTATGAATCACTGAGTCGATTCAGCAGTTTGGATCGCCAAATTTCAGCAGTTTGACGCGCGATCCGAATCATGATTTGACTGATTCATAACGCTTCAAACTGCTGAATCGACTCACTGATTCATAACGCTTCAAACTGCTGAATCGACTCACTGATTCATAACGCTTCAAACTGCTGAATCGACTCACTGATTCATAACGCTTCAAACTGCTGAATCGACTCACTGATTCATAACGCTTCAAACTGCTGAATCGACTCACTGATTCATAACGCTTCAAACTGCTGAATCGACTCACTGATTCATAACGCTTCAAACTGCTGAATCGACTCACTGATTCATAACGCTTCAAACTGCTGAATCGACTCAGTGATTCATAACGCTTCGAAGCTTCATGAGGTCGTGTTTTGAAATCGGTCATCACTATATAAGTCGTTATTTAGGGGTTTTTTGCGCACAAAAACTATTCTCGTCTTCATAAAGTTATTGTAGAGCCGCTGTAGTGAGATGGACTTTGTAACTTTAGTCTTTAGTGTCTTTTAAGGGTCTTGAGAGTGTAAAGTTGAGCCAATGGAGGCCTTTCAGAGCATCAGATTTACACTAAAATATCTTCATTTGTGTCTGAAGATGAACGGAGGTCTGACGGGTGTCCAACCACATGAGGCTCAGTCATTAATGACACAATTTACATTTTTGGGTGAACTAACCCTTTAAAGGAACACTCCACCGTTTTTACAAATAGGGCTTATTCAATATCTTTCCTACATTTAGATATGTGGGCAAATGCATTTTTGTCTCAGTGCATGCATTGTTTTAGTTTGGCAGGGTCGCCGCTAGCTTAGCTTAGCACAATGAATGGAATCCTATGTTGCCAGCTAGCATGTCCCGAGTAAAAGTGATAAAAAACCCCAACAAAAACCCACCTAATTACTTCTTGTGGCCTGCGTATTCACAACGAGTTCAAATAGCGATGCAGATTAAGGCTAGGCGATTTCCTAGGCAGATATTGACTTGGGACTATATTATCAAAGTTTGGGGATTTCATGTGTTGAGTGTATCTCTGCGCCCAAGTAGCAGTGCTTCGCCTGTGCTTCCCCATAATATAGTCCCAAGTTAATATCTGTCTAGGATCGCCTAGTCTTAATCTGCATCGCTATTTGTACTCATTGGCCACAAGAAGTAATTAGGTGGGTTTTTTTTCAAACTAAAACAATTCCTGCACTGAGACACAAATGCATTTGCCCACATATCTAAATGTAGGAAAGAAGCTGAATAAGCCCCATTTCTAAAAGCGGTGGAGTGTTCCTTTAACTGTCACCGTCCCGCTGGCGGCACACCTGGCACTCTTTTTTTGATCGTCTTTTGTTTGTATCATATATTTTAGTAATTATCATAAATTAGGTGTCATTTGAAAGCTTACGAACTCAAAATTCACTTTGTGAAAACCGTTTTGAAATCAGACGTTGCGTTACCATGGAAACGGTACTCTAAATTATTCCAGCGGGCTCCTCCCCCTAGTGGGCAGTGTCAGGTTTTTCATATTACTAAAATGTATTTTAACTACTTTATAAATCAAAATCTTTTCTAATCTTGACAAAACGCATATTGTCTGAAAGGTCTGAGTCGCAAGGGTCCATATTTGGTGACTGTTTTGTGATGGAAGTGATATTTGGACAGAAATTTACAGGAAAATGCATTAAAAAACTATCAATGGAATGTGTGACACCCGGTGGCTGTTTGTGGTATTACGCCTAAACACAATCTCATGGGGACTTTAATTTTTGTGATATCAACTTCAAATTTGGAACACAACTTGGTTAGACATATGACTTTGATTTTAGAGTGATTTTAGAGTAAAACATTTTTTGTAAAATAAATATTTTATATAATATTAATTATATAAAAATATTTATTACAGTATTTTTCCTTTACAGTAAACATAACTTATTCATACTTTCATATTTTGAAATGCTTTCACTTCAGCAATAATCTGCAGAGTGTCTTCTCTTCTTATTCTTGAATTACAGCCCTTTAAGTTTGCATTTTCATGACTATTCTCATAAAGGGGGGTGACAGTTAAACAAATCTATCCCTCATGGGTCAAAATGACCCGAAGCCCCCTAAAGTACACTTTTTTTGGTCCAGAAAGCTTATTTCATTTCATTTTATAACATTTTTACTGTTTAATGAAATTTTTTGGGAGATTTTTTAATGATAAAATCTATTGATTTTATCAATAAAAAAACACCTAAGAAATAAACGTAAAAATTATACTTTAATTTTCAGCATCATTACTCCAGTCTTCAGTGTCACATGATCCTTCACAAATCAATTTTAATATGCTAATTGCTCATTTATTATTGGTTCTCAATTATGAATAACGGTTCTTATTATCGATGCTGCTTAACATTTTTGTGGAAACATCCTTTTTTAGGATTCTTTAAACAATAGAAAGTTAAAAAGAACAGCATTTATTTGAAATATAATCTTTTGTTACAACTTCTGATCAATTTAATGTGTGCTTCCTGAATGGTATTTACCCAAACCTTTGAATGGAAGTGTATCACAGTTTCCTGTTTGTTTATTTCATCACTGATAATAATAATAATAATCATAAATGTGTGTTGAGCATCAGATCCTCATATGAGAGTGATTAGTGAAGGGTCATGTGACACTGAAGACTGCAGTAATGATGATAAACTCAGGAATAAATGACACTGTACTGTATATTCACATAGAGAACAGCTGATTGGAGGAATATTTCACTGTATTTATGATTAATAAACACAGCCTTGGTGAGTAGACGAGACTCTTTCACAAACATCTCAATCCTAAATGTTGTGTTGTGTGTGCAGAAATCATCACTCACTTCCAGGTGGCCTTCACGATGTCTCTTGGTCCTCTTCCTTTCTTAGTCTGCGGGTCATCCTGGACGTCCTCCTGGGGCTTCCCATGGGTCAGAGGGGGAGAAAACCATTACACATCCGTCTCAGGAGGCTTAGAAGTTCAACAGTCACATTTACTATTGATTATTTGAGTGCTCCAATCAGATTTTAGAGATGAAATGATGTTCAAGAGGCCATATCTTGTGTTTGAGCTTGAGAAAGTTGATTTTTCCTCATATTCTCCAGTGTTGCGGCTCCTCTCTTCCCAGTCTGTCAGTAACGCTCTGTTTACTTCCTGTCTCTATGAAGCCCCTCTGTGCTCTGATTGGTCGGCTGGAGCAGTGTGTTGTGATTGGTCAGTTTGGGAAATGTCCCGCCCCTCACCATAACCGCCAGTTTCAACACACGACTAACTCAACCAGGCCCCGCCCCTTTATTCTGCGCATTGATTATTATAATGAGGAATATTGTGACGTGTTTTGGTTCAGAGAGTTCAGAAACACTGATATAGAGACACAAGGGCGTACCGTCTCCTCACTCCTCTGCTCCGGGACATTCTCCTGAGCCGGATCACGGTCTCCATAGAAGCAAATCAGATCTAGCAGCTCATTGGTCACATCCAAAGACACTGATGTACCTGCACAGAACACACTCATCAGTCACACACACACACACACACACACACACACACTAGAGCCCGACCGATAAAGGATTTTTAAGGCTGATACCGATACAAATATTTGGTGATTTAAAAATCCGATATTCCGATATATCGGCCGATATATATTTTTATACATAAACTGAAACGCCTAAAAAAACTTTCCCTTACATTAGTTATTTGTAGTTATTCATGAATCTCTAAAATAATATGATAATGCAGTTTAAAAATAAACTTGTTTGTTTTATTGTCACAACAGAACAGAGGAACATAAAAATATATTCAAATTCTGATAAATTAAATGTATTAAAAATACAAACTTAAGATGTGGAACTTAAAGTCCTTTGGATGAAAACACAATAACAAAAACAAAACAAAAAATTAAAGATACCAGTATTAATAGACATGGTAAGCTTCATAAATATAACTTTGAGAAAGACTGGAAGTTCAGTTCAGTTCTGATAAATAACAACAGCAAAATATATAGTATATAAGCCATCATGTGACTCGTTAATGCTGCAACGCACTTTCGTTCACTCGTGTGCCTAACTTACAATGCAGGGACTGGAACTACAAATATACTAGTTATAAATACAGTAATCATTACTTTCTTTAGGCAGAATAAGTTTGTTGTGATTCCCAAGCGCATTAATGTTAGCGCTCTTCCACTGATAGGCATTAGCTAGCTTTGTGGTTAGCTAAAGTCTATGATAAGCCATAATTTAGAAATGGACAACGTCATACTGCTAAATATTGTAAAACATACCTTTTCAAATTAACGGGCTTCAAACTGTCACGATATAACTTACTAGCTAATTCCGTTTCACTCTTGGCTTACATGTAACAGCAAAACTGGACTTGGCAGTCACGAATTTTGTCATGTTATGTGAGTTAAGAAAACTGATGCTCTTTTCAATGTTATTCAAGCAATGTCTCGTGCCAGCTTACATGCTCTTCACGGATGATCTCCGTTGTGTTCGCCAGCATGGCTGTAGAGCGCCCTCTGGTGGACAAACTATGAAACGCCAACACTCATAATGTGGTTGAGCGGTGTTTTATTTCTTTTTTAAATATTCATTTATCGGCCATCATAAATGCTGATACCGATAGTTTGGAAAATGCCTAATATCGGCCGATAATATCAGCCCGCCGATATATCGGTCGGGCTCTAACACACACACACACACACACACACACACGTCTCTCTCTCACCGGCCTGCAGCAGCTGGTCATACAGATCCACCGCGGCTCTGACCTTCCTCAGCCGAATCCTCTCCGCGAGCGCCGCTTCAGACGCCTCCTCTATCTGAGCCTCCAGGCTCTCCGGCATCAAACACTTACAACACAAGACAACAGATACTTCACAAGCCCTCACCAGCACAGCAAACCCTCACACACACACACACACACACACGCTGGACACTCACAGGAATATGAGGATGTGCGTAGTCTTTCTGGAAGTAGTTGGGGTATTTACTGATGAAGTATTTGGCAGCGTTACTGCCAGACTCCAGGGACAGGGAAAACAATTTCTGTGGGAGAAATGAAGAGGTCAGTGTGTGTTTAAGATTGTACACTTCTATACAACGTGCAGCATACACTCACAAAGTCTAATGACGTCTTTGGAGTGAGATATGGATCATCCTGGAATCTGTAATCGGATGCTGTAGGATCCTAGAACACACACACAGTAACTTGACTTACATGATATTAGATGGCAGTGTTTTTAACATGGATGTTGGAGTTGTCTGATTTGCATACCTTGTTCACGGTGGATGCCAGTGCCTGTAAGACAGCCTCTTTACTCCTGATAACAACAACAACAACTTTATTTAAAGGTGCAGTGTGTAATTTTAGCGGTGAGGTTGCTGTAGAGAAGTTTGTCCCTTTACGGCTACTGTAGAAACATGGCGGCACAAAATGGCGGCTTCACTGTAAGTGTGTGTAGATAGAAACGGCTCATTCTAAGGTAATAAACACATAACGGTCTTTAAACTCCACTGAAAACAGAGTTATGTGTATTATATTGCATTTCTGTCAATAGATCCTCATAAATACTACACACTGCACCTTTAATAAAGCACCAGCTTCTCGAAGTGGTTTACAAAGTAAAAATACAATAGTTCAGTGGTGCATTATAAAAAAAAAGAATATAGATCTGTTTCTCGTCAACATACTAGTGATACTTAACACGTAAAGTTCATAAAAAACACTAAAAGGTCCTAAAACCGAGCCCTGGGGGACGCCAGTAGAAACTGGTCCAATATCAGACATTTATTCTGCGTCTGGTCAAATATGATCGAAACCAGTTTAAAACTGTGCCAGAAATACCCAAAAAGTATGACAAAGAGTATGAATCTATTAAATTAAAGGCACAATATGCAAGATTTCTGGATTAAAATGTCCAAAAGCCACTCGATCAGTGATCTTGCTCACTGCAGTGTGAAAAAGTGTCTCATAGCACATGTGTGTGATATGATCAAACAGCACACACACACGAGCGGAAGCGCTCGCGGCAGAATAAAAGCTCCGCCCACTCAAGAGTCAAGACACGCCTTTGTTTTGAAGAAGAGACAGAAAATTACATATTGTGCCTTTAATTGACCCTGTGAATGAATGAGTGATGTGTTGATGTGTACAGAGTACATACCATGTTTTCTTCTTTGGGATGACTATTTCTTCTAAAAATATATATATATATTAAAAAAAGATTTTGTTAGAAAACAGATCAATTTAATAAAGCACATTAATTCTACAATTATTAAAAAAGAGTTGTCAAACCTAGTGAAGAAACGGCAGGTTGTTGTTCTGTAGCAAAACTCCTGTAATCAAACCCCATAATAAGCGTTTTAAATCATAAAAACATTTCATATTCTAGTCAAACTTGACAAGTTATTCATAAGTAGATAAGAGCAGCTGACACATACAGCCCCTTGAAATGACCTAGAGACAACCAGTCATTTCTTTAAATGCATTGACATAAGAAAAATGTCATTTAATTATAAGGCGTAAATAAGGCTGTTTTTGAGCATTCATCTTACCTATTATGCCATGATTTCTGCAGATGAATGCGCAATAATCTGCTACTCTTACACGCATGATGCCTGAGAGCTTGCGAACAGGAGGCCGCCATGACACCACAGTGCGTGATCGAAAACCAGCCGCTTTCAAAACAACAGGGGGCGCGGAGGACATCTCTCGCCTGTCATTGGTCCATCCGAATCAGCGCTGAGAAAAGTAACACGCATCATGTAACCAAACCGTCAAAACATTTTTTTACTTCATACGCGGTTTGCAAAAATAATTAACGTCTGAATGCGGACACTGAGAAAGTTTAATAACCATTTAATTAAATAGAATTTTTAAAAAAATCTGACAGTTTAAAAATAATTTCCATTCGAATGGTTGGGATATACCAAGTGAACATAACATAATAATAATAAAATAAAATAAAAAGTATTCGTCATACAGCCCCGTAAAATATTAATATGCAGGTGTTTTACAGGCAAATAATTAATATACACAATTGTTCCTTAGGTCAGCGTCTCTACTTCTGTCCATATTTCCGTCTAACCCCCCCTCCGTATGATTTGGTCTCGTCCACTCGTCCGGCTCGGCCCCACGTGTTACAGCTCCACATGACGCACATGGGCAACACACACAGTTTTCAATCGTAATGTAACTTACATGTTTTATTAAGAAAATGCAGTTTTCAAAAGAAACACCATGGAGGCGATTGGAGGGCATGTCGTTTGGCTTGTACTCCGTTGAGGAATTAAGGTAATACATAATAATAATACACTTGCACAACTACATAACTACACAGCTAAAGAACTAGCATGTTACTGTAAAGCCCGTTATTACCAAAACATACAGTTGAGCTCTGTGACAACATGCCCCACATGCTGTTTTAAAACACTCCTTTACCTTTGAGTCAAATGTAAGCAGTAAAGTAATATAAGCTCAACAATGCAGTCCACTTTAACTTTACACAGTTTTTGAACTGAACAGTTAATATTAGTTAACTACATTAATTAACGTGAACCATACATCTACAGCATTTATTAATCTTAGTTTAAGGCACAATATGTAAGTTTTTTGGATTAAAATATCCAGAAGCCACTAGATCAGTGTTATATATTGTGTTGACATTATCCCAAATGTTTCCAATAATGTTTAAATCCAGAGAAATCAGTGATTTTATCCAGTACACGGCCTGTGTGTGTGTGTGTGTGTGTGTGTGTGTGTGTGTGTGTGTGTGTGTTGCCTATCAGTAGCCGCGTTTCCATTACCCTTCAAATTGCGCAAAACTCCCATATATCGCAAAAAAGTTTTTACGCTCGCATGAGGTGGTTTTTCAGGCAATTCGAAAAAGGAAATTTTCGCAAAACTGCAACGGAAACAGTTTTTTTTCCGCATTTACAGGTCACCAGGTCACGCATTGCTCTCACACAGGGCCTACATATATATGTTTTTCTTCCACTCAAGTGTGTCTAATAACGAGATCTTATGTCGTTAAAACAACATATTTTCTCCTAATAAGGAAAGTGGCGTAACTTTATAATGACGTACCCCAGTACAGACACAAAACTACCTATGGGCCTACTGTAATTAAGACATATATTCCAGAAATGTATTAAAACAGAAAAACGCTATAGTTTCAGCCTTGCTCAAAGACTGAGGAAACAGGCCAGTTACGCACATCAATCATTCCCGACGATCTTGGTTTGCGTCTTATTTATTAAATATACAGCCAAATAGTTGATTAAACATTGATCAAAATTAAAATACAATTTATACAAAACGAAATAAATTTTAAAGAAAGAACTTTCTACAAAACACAATTCAATGAAGTGTTCAAAATCCATGTCTCCAGACATGCGCATCTGATTATGTGCCTAACTCATGCTGCTCACTTTTCATAATCAACATATGAAATTAAAAGATTATAATATTTAGACATAGCCTAACTATATGAAACTAAATAGGCTATGTTTTCTTTAACCCTCTGTCCAACGAAGTCGTCGGCGCCTTTTGATGGATTTTTTCCTTATTCCAGCGGAAACTCCCAATACTCCGTCATTTTTAGCCATACAGTTTTTATTTGTGTACACTCAATAACAGCAAAGGCCGTGGACTCAGGGAACGGATTATTCTGCACTCCACTCCAAACGCTGTCTTCATTTCAAAAATATATTTTGTTTATTAAACGCAAAGTTTTTCATTTCAAAAGCATTTCTAAATTCAGTTTATATTTCCAAAAAACGAAATTCCAAGCCAAAATAACGAAGTGGTAAAAACCCCTTTGAGTTACCATCATGAAGATTCAAACTTTTGGCTCGTCTCTGTATGTGGCAGCAATGCGTCACAATAACCTGCGTATGTACAAGTCCATCATTCTTTGGTGTGTTTGGACAGAAGACTTTATTAAACTCATAAAAAACAATAGAATATAAAATGCCACAATTGATCATAACACCTCATATGTGCCGCTCAAGTATAAGGTGCTTTCCTTGCCATCAGTGCTATAACACACACACACACACACACACACGTCTCTTTCCATTAATAATAATGGCGTGCGGTGGCTGGGATATACATAAACCTAGCAACATACGTAGCATGATTTTTGGAATGATTTATCACGAGAGGAAAAAATTTTTTTAGTCGCATAACATCAGTTAATGGAAACGCTGTCATTTCGCAATATTTTTTTATCCACTTTTAGAAAATATAGCAAAAGTTTTGCTCAAATCCGTAATGGAGACGCGCGGCTAGTGACATCACGCCTGTTTTTGTGTGGTAACCATGGCAACACTAGCGCCGCTTTAATATCTGATGTGTTTTATTAGCCACTGTTTGGATCATTGATGGACAGAAACTCCTCATTGTTCTCCAGCTCAACACAGTTAGTCTGATTGTGTAAATCTGCTGTTGTTGATTTACCGCACAGAGTGACAAAAAAATTACATTAGCCGCGTTTCCACCGAAATTACCCGGAACTATTTGTACCAGGAACTTTTTTCCCAGGAACTTTTTCTCCCCCAGACCTGCTACAATCTGCGTTTCCACCGCGGTCTAAAGTACCGGGGAGATTAGGCAAATTAGTCCGGTGACGTGGGAATGCGCGCGGCTGCTCCTCCCAGTCACCGACGGACATGAATCACTTTTGCGCGATACTGTCTGCAACAATAACAAGTGTAGGTGATGCAAGCAGCGCTGCTTTTGCTGATTATATGTACACACATTACCAACACTGCTTATTTAAACGTGCACTTTCACCTGGTTTGACCATTTTAATGCAAAATGGGATGATGGGCAATCCAAAATCTGAATGTGTTGTAATAGCTCAATTCCAAAACAAAACATTTTCTATAAAAGGATAATGAGGTTTCAGTCATTCAAGACAGATGTGTGAAAAGTTAATTGAATGAAAACAATAGACTGAATTAAGCGGTTGAAAGATTAGGTACTAGACTGCAAGTATTTTATTTTTTATCACAATAACATCTCTTAACATTCACAAAAAAAAATAATCACATGACTAGTATTACAATATGCTTCATTAAATGCATAATTTTAGAGACTTCTTCCTCAAATTTGAAATGAAGCAGGACCACACTTATGACTTCACTTAAGTTGTGGTTATAAGTTATTATACTACATTCACATAGTTATACATTTAAAAATATAATATTTGGGTTTTCTAGATATGTTTATCTGCATATTCAGAAAGACTTGCGAGCAGCAGCCCTTTTATTTGCTTCCTACACTACAATTAGAAAGTGGTTATATAGTTAGAATGTGGAAATTAAAGACACAGTGACATTTTACACATTTTACTTTATTTTAGACAGATTAGTTCTTACAAAATTAAAATAAAAGTGTGCAAAGACAAATAAATTACTAGAACAATAAAATGAAAATATAAAATGTGAAAACAACAATATAAAAAAAGTGTATTTTTCAGTAACCTGTCCAAGAGCTGTGCCAACACGTACAATATATAAAGTACAAGTGTGGTAGAGCAAATGCTTAATTCAAGCGGCTGGTCATTGTGGCTACTTCTTGAACGACTGGACAAACTGTCCAAGAACAGACAGAAACCCGGTCTGAAAGTCCCTCTGCTTTCTTCCGCTTCTGACTGGTGGAATGCCAGCTCTTGCCTCCTCATCTCTCCTCGGCCTGGCTATCCAGTAACAGCTGCATATATTGGTCAGGCTGTTCTTGTCCATGCTGCAGGACGGCCGGTTAGCATCCTCCATGTCCCTCAGTGCATCAAGAAAAGTCACAGTCCTTTTTCCTTTTCCCTAAGTAGAAAACTTGCACAGAAACACATGGAAATGAATACACAAGGCAACCATGAAACAATAGAAACCATCAATTAATTATTTAAAGTGTTTTCACTACAAATAATGAACAATTGTTTGGCCAGCTTGAACAATGCCCAGTGTGCAAATTTTATCATGGGCAATTTAAGTTTACAATTAAAAACAACAAAACCATTAAGGATTACACATCAGTTTTTAAATATATACACATTTTTGTCAGCTTTATAACGTACTGGTGACCGCGGGGGAAAACACGCTGGTCTCCGTTGCCTGCGATTCATCAGGGCCACTCGTTACACCTGGAAAAGCACGTTGAAAAAAGTTACTGCAACGTGTTTAAACACTGCAACGAGTTTAATAGATGATACCAAGATGAGATATTTACCTTCAACCCACTCGGATTCCTGGATGGTTTCCAACAACGCACTAGCCGAGTCTTTCGTTACCGCTGCCCTAGAAAATGACGGTCTGTGTTCCAACAACGCGTCCAGGCGGTCATACCACTTGTTGATACGCCGGTCGGAACCGCTCCGGTTGTTATGATCCTTTAATTTCTTGTAATCTTGTCTTAATTTCTTCAATTTCTCTCTGCACTGTTTTCCAGTGTGACTGGAACCGAGTCGATATCTTCAGGTAACGTTATACCTTTTCATTACGGGTCGCCGTTTCCAGTTCCCGCTGGATGTCCTCCTCCGCATATATGCTCAATAAAGCCTGAACCTCGTCGTCGGTCCATCGGTCGAATTTATTGTTGAACTCCATTGTTGCAAAAAAAATATTTATTGAACGCAAAACCCACAGAACTCACCTCGCAAAAGACTTGTAAATATGGCGGTGGAAAAAAAAAATAGCTGCGAGAGCTCAACCAATCAGCATGTTCAGCGCCCAAGTCCCACCCCCGAAAGTTCGCGAACTTTTGAAAAGTCCCACCTCGCAAGCAGGGCCGTTTGGAGGGGGAAATATTTACCCGGAACTTCATTTAGACCCTGGTTCCTGCGGTCGAAACACACCGAGTTCCCCCCCAAAGTTCCTGGTTCCGGGGTAAAGTTCCTGCGGTGGAAACGCGGCTATACTGTGCCTTTAATGTCCATTTGCTTGTGAAGCTGCTTTGTTTGAACCCATCTGTGTTGTACAGTATAAAGCTCTATAGAAATACTAACAGTGGCTTGACTTGACCTTTGTGTGTGTGTGTGTGTGTGTGTGTGTGTGTGTGTGTGTGACAGGAAGCTGAGTGTGAAGACGATCACGAATGCGGTGCTGCTGGACAGTGTGGGCAGTGCCGCCCCGAACGGGCTTTATGACCTGGCACTGGGTCCTTCTGATAACAAGGAGATCTGCTCCACCTGCATGCAGGACTTCACCCGCTGTCCGGGACACTTCGGCATCGTCGAGCTGCCTCTGCCCGTCTACAACCCTCTCTTCTTTGACGTAAGCTCTCCTCCTCGCAGGTTTCACACACTTCATGTTAGTGTTAGACCGATATACCGGCCGGCCGATATTTGTGATTTTTACGTGTATCGGCATCGGCTGATATAAGGCTGCTGCGTTCGCCGATATTTTTTCCCCTGCATTATTTCCAGACAGGCGTCCACAGGGCAGCTCTCACGTCTCGCTCTCCCTCGCGCATATTAATCAAAATCAATTGAGAATTGACACGATGGTAAAAGGTGGAAAGACTGAAGTTTCACGTGGAGCACTGGGAGATTTCTTTCTGAATTACCGCTGGTGTTTCTACAAGAGATTCAGTGAAGTGCACCTATAACCATTAAATGACTAGGTTGTAAATAGTTTTAAATGAAGTATAGTACAGTCAGTGTGCACTTTATTATGCTGCTTGCTTGTTGATACTGTGTGCAATAGTGTCATTATTTTATTTATGCTTAAATATTTATTTTCAGAATTTATTTTCACAAATTAACTTTTTTTTCTTGTTCTACCACACCTGTTTTTACTCTTTGTTAAATATAGTTTTTTTTAGTTCAATAAATGTTCCTTTTTTAGATTGTAAATTTTAAGTTGTTATCATCATGATCATTGTGTCATTTTTATGATGTAAATTGAGGGAGCAAAAGCAGTATCGGCTCCAAATATCGGCTCAAGAGAATCGGCAGCTCGTATCGGTCATCGGCTAAGGCTGAGGAAAAAAAATCGGCATCGGCACTAAAAAATCCATATCGGTCGATCCCTAATTCATGTGTTAATCTGGAGTTAAAGGGATGGAGTTCACTCAAAAATGAAAATTCTGTCGTCATTTACTCGCCCTCATGTTGTTCAAATTAAGATCTTTTTGATGACAACTCCCACTTTGACTCTTCAAAACACAATCTGAGTTACACTGCTGGCCAAAAGTTTTGGAAACGTTAGGTTTTTTTATGTTTTTGAAAGAGTCTGTCCTTTAATTGATTAAAGGGGTCCTATAATGCCCCTTTTTACAAGATGTAAAATAAGTCTCTGAGTGTGTATGTGACGTTTGAGCTCAAAATACCCCACAGATCATTTTTAGAACATGTTAAAATTGTCACTTTTTGCCATTTTTGTGTGTCCCTTTAAATGCAAATGAGCTGCTGCTCCTCGTACCCTTACTGGAAGAGGGCGGAGCTTCAAGAGCTCATGTCAGCAGCTCTGATCACCTCACACACACACACACACACACACACACAGATAATATCAGCCTTTTTTTTATCCTTTTCGGAGTCAGTCAATGATGGAGAGACTCCAGAAGAAGAGACAAGATGTAGAACGAGACAGGACACACACACACACACACACACACACACACACGTAGAACGAGACAGGACGCTTCTGAAGGGATAGCTGATGAGTTTATGAGTTATGATCTTCAGTCATTGATTAGCATATTCTCTTATGATCATCTCTAAAGCACTGGTTTGGGGTAAGATGAGCCAGAGGATATCTGCTGATGAAGAGAGAACAGGGATAGTTTAGTGTAATTACGCTTATAACTGATGATGTCATCTTGCTTTATGACATTTGTGTTCGCACTGGATCGACTACAGCAACTCTTCCTCTTCTCCACATGTTCCCGGGGGCGGGGCTTATGTAAATGTTAGGGTTAGTGATGTCACTAACTCGTTGTAGTCCCTACCAGCCGTTTGTTGTAGTCCTTAAAGGTTTATTTATTTTTTTAAACGCATTATTTTTCACATATTCTACCTTTATGCTACACCGCTGTGTCCCTTGTAAAGACGGCCTGTGGTGATGTCATAAAGTAATCAAAAGTTACAGCGTTTGGAACAAAGGTGGCGTTTTTGTCCAATCCTTGACATCCAGGAAGAATTGAGTGACATACACAACATTAAAAACTCATAACTCAAACTATTGCAAGGAGAGTCAAAAAGTATGTATCATTTGTTAGAACACTTTTTTTATATTTTTTGAAGATAAGTTTTCAATTACATTTGGACAATTTAATGCTGAGAAACTGCTGATAAAATATATTATTACGATATAATTTATATAATATTATATATATATTATATAATCACACGTATCATTGTAAAGCATAGAACAGTCCTTCCAGAAAAATGCGGCTTTTTTTTGTGATTGTTGCGGGCAAAAATCCTTGATTATGCGGCACGTTTTCTTAAAAAATGCGATGAAAAATGCGGGATATTTATGCAATTTTATGCGATAAAATTGCGGGAACTTGCAAAAACTGCGGTTTGATGAGAAAGAGAAAAAAAGCACTACATCACAGAAAGTGCTGGAATATTTAAGTTCTCATCTTGTTTTATTGAAGACCTTAATAATGGCTCAAATTTACAAAACATTTAGTCAATCAAGTTCTGTAGCTTTACAAAAGGAATATGCTACAACTTCTGAAAAAAATTATAAATAACTTCCTGTTTTACAGATGTCGCTATACAAAACAGACATTTGAGTGCTTCCAATGCACAAAGTGCAATCTCTTAAAGGGTTAGTTCACCTAAAAATGAAAATTCTGTCATTAATGACTTCCCTTTATGTTGTTGGACACAAATTAAGATATTTTAGTTGAATTCCGATGGCTCAGAAAGGCCTCCATTGGCACAATGTACACTCTCAAGACCCATAAAAGGTAGCCTACTAAAGACGTCGTTACAAAGTCCATCTCACTACAGTGGTTCTACAATAACTTTATGAAGCGACGATAATAGTTATTGTGTGCAAAAAAAACTAAATAACGACTTATATAGTGATGATTTCAAAACACAGCATCATGATGCTATGAATCATCGAGTCGATTCATGATTCGGATCGCGTGTCAAACTGCTGAAATACGTGACTTTGGCGATCCAACCCGCTGAATCAACTCATTGATTCATAACGCTTCAAACCGCTGAATCGACTCATTGATTCATAACGCTTCAAACCGCTGAATCGACTCATTGATTCATAACGCTTCAAACCGCTGAATCGACTCATTGATTCATAACGCTTCAAACCGCTGAATCGACTCATTGATTCATAACGCTTCAAACCGCTGAATCGACTCATTGATTCATAACGCTTCAAACCGCTGAATCGACTCATTGATTCATAACGCTTCAAACCGCTGAATCAACTCATTGATTCATAACGCTTCAAAGCTGTGTTTTGAAATCAGTCAGCACACAGGGAAACTGCTTTGCTCTTTTGCTGTTATTGTTGTTGGCCAATGGGAGTTTGTGCTTCATCATGGTTTCACCGGTATCTATGGTTTCTCCACGGGGTTTGAAGCTTTTCGATGACGTTCGCGTCGGGTAATCACGTCACTTCAAAACGTTCCCATGGCAATAGGCGGAAATGGCGGCTCTTGTGTGAAGTAAACGAAAATTTTTCAACTTTCTGCTAATATATATGACTTTTTTTGCAACGAAAATGCGGGGATTATGAAATCATGATAGCCCCGCATATTTTGCACGCGGAAATAGGCAATTTATGCGGCGAAAGTGCGGCGTATTTGAAAAAATGCGGCCCCCGCATGAATATGCGGACTTTGGCTGATTATGCGTTAAATCACGCGATCGCATAATCGCGTTTTTCTGGAGGGACTGATAGAAGCTCAGCTCTCCAATGCATCTGTCCATTTTGACCGACTCATGTCGAGCTCTGGGTTATTCCTCTAAACGGCCTCTTTTTAATTGTGAGAGTCTGCTGTAAATAAGGATGTGCCATTTTTAACGATGCATGTTTCATGAAGTTATCAGCGAAAATGCGACTACAATAGCTTATTTAGCATATTTGCGCCTGTGATGTTATAATTTCATGAGTAATAACTTTCGGTCCGAGTGATGGATTATTGTGTCCTTGGTCTCTGTAAATAAAGATGTGCGTTTTTAACGATCAGAGCATGTTTCATGAAGTTATCAGTGAAAACGCCACGTCTAAGCACTGTTATTTTTGTACTCCGCTCATGTCCGCAGTGCTGTTTTGTGTGTTATACTTCAACGAGGAATATCTTTAGATCTAAAAGACAGATTATGGTGACTTTGGGCTCTTTTTATTCGTGAGAATCTGTTGTAAATAATAACGTTAAAAGTTGAAGTTAAGAGTGAAAAACGCCATGTGAATGCCATATCAGGATCAGATTGGCCAAAAAAGTGACTTAGGCAATTATGCTAAGAGGCTAATGATATGACACATGACTATCTGAGCTGTATGATGTGTTTGACACCTGGCAGAACATAATAATCCCCCCTCCATAAATTATGATTTTTTTTTTCTTTTCATTTTATCAGCAAATAACTCATCACTACTTTGGAGATGCTCATAATGGCTACATTTATTGTAAAGTTTATACTCTTAGCTTTCTATTGACACCTATTTTATGTTGATCCATGCATGATTTTTGAAAAATATGACAATTCATTTTTTGTCGCAGCTAGGTGGTGTTAGCGGGCGGTGCACTCCGTTTTAGAGGAATTACTCTTTTTTTATTATCAAAGTGGATAGATTTATTGAAACGCTGAGATTCTAAGCTTTAAAATGATACCCATTTTGTGTTATTACATTCAGAGGATGCTTCGTTATTTGATTATTATGCATTTTTTTGCGGGGTGTGTACTGTGGGAATAAAACCCTAAATTAAATCTGTTCATCATATAAAGAGATTGTGTCTCTTCAGAAGACTTGGATTAAACGGCTTGATTTATTTTACAATCTTTGGCACCTTAGTTCCAGTGAAAGGAACTCTTAATGCGTCACCAAGACATTTTGGACAATTTCATGCTCCCAGCTTTGTGGGAACAGTTTGAGGACGACCCCTTCCTGTCCCAGCATGACTGACCAGTGCACAAAGCGTCTCATGTAAAGGCAGGCGTCACAAAACCTTTGCCAATATGGTGTATCTTTAGTGAAATTAGTGCTCACGAGCTGAGGAGGCATAAAGAGTCTCTGATGTGCCCATATTTCCTGCACACACAGATGTTTGAGACCCACTCCTTCTATTTCAGTCTAATTTAATGAGGGGGTTTATCTTCTTTCAGCTCAAACTTCCAGTCTAATTCCTGTCTTTTCTTCATCTCCTGCTGGACTCTCTCTCACTCAGAGATGAGACTTCGAGCACAACTACGCAAATATGATCATAAAATCATTCACGTATTTTTAATAATGTGATGTCAGGCCGGACTGAGACCAGTGTCTTTTCAAGTTCAAGTGCGCCGCCATTTTGTGGCCCCTTACTATCTGCATTTGTCTATTTATGTTAGAATATTGATTTTCATTCAAATTGATATTTAATATATATATATATAAATATTTGATTTTCTGTTTTTAACAGGATTTTTTGGGGTAATTTAATACATTTTTAACACAAGTCTTTAACTGGAGGTGTGATTTATGTATTTTTAGGATTCATTGGTGTGTGTTTGTGTTCCAGGGCGATAAAGTAAACATTGATCAGTTATTAATATTTCGTTGGTTCTCTCTTGTTTTTGCACGTTCATAATTTCAATGGTGGCCCGGCCCAAAATTGCCGCACAGTTTGTCATGTGTCATTGCGTTATCCCAAATAAAGCGATCGACTCCGAGCACAACTACGCAAATATGATCACAAAATCATTCACATATTTTTTATAATATTTCAATAAAGAGTGAAGATGCCAATTTTCGATCTTTTCAATATAATCTGATAGAGGAAAGTTCAAGTGCGCCGCCATTTTCTTCCAAATAACATTGTGGTGCCTTAGTATCTGCATTTGTCTATTCTAATCCATTATTATTTTAGAATATTTAAGATTATTTTTATTAAAAATTATATTTAAAAAAAAAAAAATATATATATATATATATATATTAGGGATGCAACAATACAGTTACTCCACGGTTCAATACACACCTCGGTTTTTACCCACGGTTTTCGGTTTGGTTCTGATGGCTTGTCACATCAGTTTTTTGTTATTCTATTCTTAGGCGACAGGAACAGCAAGAGCTTAAGGAGAAAAAATACTATTTTTTATTGCAATACTCTTTCTTTATTTTACTTAAAAGAATTGAAAAACCTTACTTAAACTTAAAACTTTACTTTAAAAAAAAAAAAAAACTTTGTACACCTTCCTAGTGTATTGGATAATATAAAATAAATATATATAAAGATTTACACTGGCAGCTCAGAGCTGTACAGCAGCATTTAAGTATGGAATTGAATGAATAAATGTAAAAATAAAACACTACATAGACTTCACTATAAAATATACACAGATTCTTATTAAAGCTACTGTATTAAAGTTCTTCAGTCAAGAGCAGTGAGTGATTTTCTCTTTGTCTTTTGTTGTTGTATTAACATTAAAGGGATAGTTCACTCAATACAAATTCTGTCATCGAGAAATGAATACAGGTTTGGAACAATATTAGAGTGAGTAAATAATGACATCATTTTAGAGGTGAACTGCCCCTTTAAGGACAGCGTGTTCACTATAGGCTGCGCGGCTGTCAATTAAAGACCTGCGCGCATCTAATATACAGACACACGTGATTTTACTTTCACTTTAGACATAACTGACTGTGTTTATGTTAACCTTGTGTGTATTTGACAGTATTAGCGCATTAAGACGACTACTTAGTTCAGTAATCACGTGTTTGACAGGCGTTTAGTGCGCGCGCTCGGAAAAGCGCATGTTAAAACCGCGCACGCGATTGAGCCGGCAAGGCTTTAAAACGTGATTATAAGTCTACACACTAACCTGTGATGTGAATGTATGTCGCATTGTTCAGTATTGGGATGGAGGCAAATCATAGAATTTGTAGAAAAACAATTAATTAAATGCAAAACCGAAAAAACACAATTCACAAGCGCGTATTGAACCGTGAAGGCCGTACCGAACAGTTCAATATTATATTGAGAATTGTGGCATCCCTAATATATATATATTTTATAATTGTAATTATTTTTTATTTATTATTTTTTTTCTATTTTTAACATGATTTTTTGGGTCATTTAATATATTTTTAACGCAAGTCTTTAAAGGGTTAGTTCACCCAAAAATGTAAATTGTGTCATTAATGTCTGACCCTCATGTGGTTGGACACCCGTCAGACCTCCGTTCATCTTCAGACACAAATGAAGATATTTTAGTGTAAATCTGATGGCTCTGTAAAACAAAACAAAACAAGAAAAACAAAAACAAACAAAACTGATTTCAAAACACGGCCTCATAAAGCTTCGAAGCGTTATAATTCAGTGAGTCGATTCATGATTCGGATCGCGTGTCAAACCGCCAAACTGCTGAAATTTGGCGATTCAAACTGCTGAATCGACTCACTGATTCATAACGCTCTGAACCGCTGAATCGACTCACTGATTCATAACGCTCTGAACCACTGAATCGACTCACTGATTCATAACGCTCTGAACCGCTGAATCGACTCACTGATTCATAACGCTCTGAACCGCTGAATCGACTCACTGATTCATAACGCTTCGAAGCTTCATGAGGCCGTGTTTTGAAATCGTCATCACTATATAAGTCGTTATTTAGGGTTTTTTTGCGCACAGAAACTATTCTCGTCTTCATAAAGTTATTTTAGAGCCACTGTAGTGAGATGGACTTTGTAACTTTAGTCTTTAGTGTCTTTTAAGGGTCTTGAGAGTGTAAAGTTGAGCCAATGGAGGCCTTTCAGAGCATCAGATTTACACTAAAATATCTTCATTTGTGTCTGAAGATGAACGGAGGTCTGACGGGTGTCCAACCACATGAGGCTCAGTCATTAATGACACAATTTACATTTTTGGGTGTGCTTACCCTTTAACAGGCATCCCAACACTTTTGGCAATATAGTGCAGTTGGCAGAATGTGTAAAGTGGTATTTTTGTCATATCTTTGCCCTCCCCTAATCTCAATCTCTTCACAGAAACTGTTTTTGCTCATCCGGGGATCATGCCTGTCCTGTCACCTGCTGTTGTGTCCGAGGGCGGCTCTTCATCTGCTGCTGGGTCAGCTGAAGCTGCTGGATGTGGGTGCGCTGAATGAGGTGTATGAGCTGGAGTGTGTGCTCAATCAGGTCAGAACCGGTCCAAGCGCTCTCCTCACAGGCCCGTCCTGCCACCCAGGTGCTCATATGCTTTTGTCGCCCTCTCTAAGCTGCTGGAGGTCCAAGCTCAGCCGTCCGGAATTGAAATCCAGGCCACTCTGGATGCGTTCATCGCTCCGGTCCTCAAAGCCAATGAAGGCCAGCAGCACACATCTCCTGTGAGTCTGAAACTCCTCCTTCTCCTCTCCTTCACACTGTCTCTGTGCGCTTTCGGTTTGCGTCTTATACATTTGTTTGGACTCCAGATCAAACACATCTGTGAGAAGAAGTTCAGTCTCATCAGCAGTTTCTGGAGGATACACATGGACGCGAGGAAATGTCCGAATTGCAGGTAAGGAGCTCAACTTTTCCCCCCATTCTCTCATTTTTTAGTGAAGCATACTTGCGGATTTTTGTGTGGAGCCTCGTTCTGTTGTGAGAGAGAGTGTGTGTGTGTGTGTGTTTCAGAAGCAGCAGAGTGGCCGTGCGCCGAGAACACAACAGCAAACTCATCCTCTCGAATTCATCAAGCACAGGCTCAGAACAGCCCGGTGAGTTCAGCGGTGCGATACTGACAAGAGAATTATATCTCGATAATGAAACCAGTCTCAGCTAAACTCATGTGTGCAGGTCAGAGGACACACAGAAGCTCATCTGAAGTGGATTTAGATCATTTACACAGATGATTAATGAGCTCAGAGGAGCAGGAATGAGTTTAACCTGCGCTTACACATACACAGATGATGAGCTGATGTTTCACACACACACACACACACACACACACACTGAAGGAAACGATTCAAAACACACTTTACATGTGAAATTAAACCGCCAGGAGGAGGCAGAGAGTCACTGTTCATGAGTGAGTCATTGAGAGTCAACCGATTCATTCAAACGGCTGATTCATTCAGGAACGGAGCAATTGACTCTCTAAGTGAGTGAGTCATTGAGATTCAACCGATTCATTCAAACGGCTGATTCATTCAGGAACAAAGCATTTGACTCTCTTAATGAGTGAGTCATTGAATCATTCACTCAACCGATTCATTCAGGAACAAATCATTTGACTCTCTTAATGAGCGAATCATTGAATCATTCACTAAACATTTACATTCAAACGGCTGATTCATTCAGGAACAAAGCATTTCACTCTCTTAATGAGTGAGTCATTGAATCAATCACTCAACCGATTCATTCAGGAACAAAGCATTTGACTCTCTTAATGAGTGAGTCATTGAATCATTGACTCAACTGATTCATTCAAATGGCTGACTCATTCAGGAACAAAGCATTTGACTCTCTTAATGAGTGAGTCATTGAGATTCAACTGATTCATTCAAACAGCTGACACGTTCAGGAACAAAGCATTTGACTCTCTTAATGAGCAAATCATTGAATCATTCACTAAACCATTACATTCAAACGGCTGATTCATTCAGGAATAAAGCATTTGACTCTCTTAGTAAGTGAGTCATTGAGATTCAACCGATTCATTCAAACAGCTGATTCATTCAGGAACAAAGCATTTGACTCTCTTAATGAGTGAGTCATTGAATCATTCACTCAACCGATTCATTCAGGAACAAAGCATTTGACTCTCTTAATGAGTGAGTCATTGAATCATTCACTCAGCTGATTCATTCAAACGGCTGACTCATTCAGGAACAAAGCATTTGACTCTCTTAATGAGTGAGTCATTGAGATTCAACTGATTCATTCAAACAGCTGACATGTTCAGGAACAAAGCATTTGACTCTCTTAATGAGTGAGTCATTAAATCATTCACTCAACTGATTCATTCAAACAGCTGACACATTCAGGAACAAAGCATTTGACTCCCTTAATGAGTGAGTCATTGAATCATTGACTCAACTGATTCATTCAAACAGCTGACACGTTCAGGAACAAAGCATTTGACTCTCTTAATGAGTGAGTCATTAAATCATTCACTCAACTGATTCATTCAAACAGCTGACTCATTCAGGAACAAAGCATTTGACTCTCTTAATGAGTGAGTCATTGAGATTCAACCAATTCATTCAAACGGCTGATTCATTCAGGAACGAAGCATTTGACTCTCTTAATGAGTGAGTCATTGAATCATTCACTCAACCGATTCATTCAGGAACAAAGCATTTGACTCTCTTAATGAGTGAGTCATTGAATCATTCACTCAGCTGATTCATTCAAACGGCTGACTCATTCAGGAACAAAGCATTTGACTCTCTTAATGAGTGAGTCATTGAGATTCAACTGATTCATTCAAACAGCTGACATGTTCAGGAACAAAGCATTTGACTCTCTTAATGAGTGAGTCATTAAATCATTCACTCAACTGATTCATTCAAACAGCTGACACATTCAGGAACAAAGCATTTGACTCCCTTAATGAGTGAGTCATTGAATCATTGACTCAACTGATTCATTCAAACAGCTGACACGTTCAGGAACAAAGCATTTGACTCTCTTAATGAGTGAGTCATTAAATCATTCACTCAACTGATTCATTCAAACAGCTGACTCATTCAGGAACAAAGCATTTGACTCTCTTAATGAGTGAGTCATTGAGATTCAACCAATTCATTCAAACGGCTGATTCATTCAGGAACGAAGCATTTGACTCTCTTAATGAGCAAATCATTGAATCATTAACTAAACCATTACATTCAAACGGCTGATTCATTCAGGAACAAAACATATGACTTTCTTAATGAGTGGGTCATTGAATCATTCACTCAACTGATTCATGCAAATGGCTGACTCATTCAGGAACGAAGCATTTGACTCTCGAAATAAGTTTGATAGCTTATGATTGGTGTCTCAGATCGGCTCCATTCGCAGTAAACAAGTCCTGCACAGTAGACTCACAGAAATCTTGCGTGTACATGTGATCTGCGGTGGGTTGTGAGTGTGTGTCTGTTTGCGTTCGCTCCCAGATGATTCACAGCTGGCCAAGCGTGGATTCCTGACTCCGAGTGTGGCGCGAGAGCATGTCATCAAACTCTGGGAGAACGAGGGTAAGACTGCGCGACATTACGTCACATCTCTTTCTAGGATTCGCAATGCAAACACTGAAGTGGATCATTGTGACCTCTCCAGGTTTCTTCCTGAAGCATCTGTTGTCCGGGTTTAACTTGAGCAAGTCGGAGACGGGCTTCAATCCGGAAGTTTTCTTCTTGGATTTGCTGGTGGTTCCTCCGTGCAAGTGAGTTGATGTCCTGTTTGATGATCATATAGTTCCTCTTCCAGAGAGATCTTTGGCTGGATGATTTGTGTGTGTGTGTGTGTGTGTGTGTGTGTGTGTGTGTGGCATTTTGCAGGTTCCGGCCCATCAGTCGTTTGGGAGACCAGATGTTCACCAATGGTCAGACTGTGAACATGCAGTCCGTGTTGAAGGATAATTTGACCATTCAGAAATTGCTGGCACTGATCGCTACTGAGAACGCCAGCGCAGTTGAAGAAGCTCAGACAGAGATGGATGAGGTGAGAAGAGTGTATGTTAAAGGGTTAGTTCACCCAAAAATGTAAATTGTGTCATTAATGACTGAGCCTCATGTGGTTGGACACCCGTCAGACCTCCGTTCATCTTCAGACACAAATGAAGATATTTTAGTGTAAATCTGATGCTCTGAAAGGCCTCCATTGGCTCAACTTTACACTCTCAAGACCCTTAAAAGACACTAAAGACTAAAGTTACAAAGTCCATCTCACTACAGCGGCTCTACAATAACTTTATGAAGACGAGAATAGTTTTTGTGCGCAAAAAAACCCTAAATAACGTTTTATATCATGATGACCGGTTTCAAAATAATGCATCATGAAGCTTCGAAGCGTTATGAATCAGTGAGTCGATTCAGCGGTTTGAATCGCCAAAGTCACGTAATTTCAGCAGTTTGGCGGTTTGACACGCGATCTGAATCATGATTCGACTCACTGATTCATAACGCTCTGAACCGCTGAATCGACTCACTGATTCATAACGCTCTGAACCGCTGATTCGACTCACTGATTCATAACGCTCTGAACCGCTGAATCGACTCACTGATTCATAACGCTTCGAAGCTTCATGATGCCGTGTTTTGAAATCGTCATCACTATGTAAGTCGTTATTTAGGGTTTTTTGCGCACAGAAACTATTCTCGTCTTCATAAAGTTATTGTAGAGCCGCTGTAGTGAGATGGACTTTGTAACTTTAGTCTTTAGTGTCTTTTAAGGGTCTTGAGAGTGTAAAGTTGAGCCAATGGAGGCCTTTCAGAGCATCAGATTTACACTAAAATATCTTCATTTGTGTCTGAAGATGAACGGAGGTCTGACGGGTGTCCAACCACATGAGGCTCAGTCATTAATGACACAATTTACATTTTTGGGTGAACTAACCCTTTAAAAGATGATTATTGAAAATCCCGTAAGCATGAGTTCGCATGTTTATGTGTGTGTGTGTGTGTGTGTGTGTTCAGTGTGGTGATGCCCCAGAGAGCAGGGAGATCGATCAGTCCTTCCTAATAAACATCCCAGGACTGACCCTCACAGACAAGCTCTATAACATCTGGATCCGCCTGCAGAGTCACGTCAACATCGTGTTTGACAGCGACATGGACAAGCTGATGACGGAGAAGTTCCCCGGCGTCCGCCAGGTCAGTGTGTGTGTGACAGATCGCAATGCTCCCACTCAAGATTGGAAATAATGAGAAATAATGTCCGTCTCTTTTGAATGTGTCTCAGCTCCTGGAGAAGAAGGATGGCCTGTTCAGGAAGCACATGATGGGGAAGCGTGTGGATTTTGCTGCTCGCTCGGTCATCTGTCCTGATATGTACATCGGAACCAATGAGATTGGAATACCAATGGTGAGTCTTCATTTGACTGTATGGTATGATATGTGAGGGATAATGTTGGGTCAGCTGGTCATTATTGCTAAATAAACCCACACTGGGTGACCTGGCTGACTGTAATGAGCAACTACTCACCTAATAACGAAATATAGCTACATGCGATGTTTCTCGGAAGCGGTGTTAATTTCGTTGACGAATAATTTTCGTCATAATTTTCGTCAACAACCTTTTTTCACTGACGAAAACGAGACGATAACTAAATAAAAACTAGTGTTGGATGACAAAAACGATGAGGATAATGACAGAAAATGTGAGGGCTGTGTGCTGTGAGTCTCTGGCGTTCTCAGCGCCGTCAAAATGAAAGTCCTTCGCACTGTCAAAATAAATGTCAAAACAACAAGCGCGGCTTACGTCATTTCAGAGTTACTGGCGGTGCGAATGCAATCAGGAAAATGACCCTAGTGGAACATTTAGTTCTCGGGGAACCACCCTGCGGTTTAGTAACTAGAACTAGAACTACCCGGTGCGAAAGCCCATATTATTGTTCCATGCATAAATATAACTTTTTTCAAGATGACATTTGGCTTAATGCTCTAGAAAAGCAATACAAGTTTTTCAGGAAGAAAAAAGTTTTTATTTTTTATTTTTATATAAAAATATGGCATGCAGTTGCTTCAAACTGTGGTATAAAGCTATTCAAAACATCATTAAATGTAAATTGTGAAAATCGTAATTAATAATCGCAATTACAATTTCAAAGGAATAATCGACAATTATGATTTTTGTCATAATCGTGCAGCCCTAAACAATTGGGATCGATTATTCTTGGCATGATCCAAGGGATCTATCAATGCATTCATAAAATGTAGCATTTTACGACAAAATTAAAAATGTCAGACATGGGAAAATTGGGTATAGTTCGACTCTGCATGCGTCTCTGTAAAGAAATTTTGGCCATTTCTCATATCTCCCGACAATTAGGTGGCGCTTTCTCATCTTTTTGAGTAGCTTCAGGGCATGGAGTCGATTACACCAACAAGTTTCGTAATGATACACCAATGCATTCGTAAAATGTATTGCATTTTATAACAAAATTCAACATCAACAAAATTGGGTGTCATTCGACTCGGCAGGCCCAAAAGAGACCAATTTTGTGTTTTTTGGCCAAACTGTTCAAATGTTATTATCAAACATTTAAATTTTTCATATCTCCTCACCACGAGGTGGCGCTGCACTGAAACTGTGCAGGTATCCTCAGATCATGGCTGTCTCAACACACACCAAGTTTGGTCTGAATATGGTTAAGTGTTTTGGAGATATAGCCTCACGTCCATTTTGCTGTGCTCTTCATAGAAGTCGTCTTGACCCATGAGTGCAACTTTGGACAGTTGGTGGCGCTAGAGGGATTGAGTTAGAGACTCTAAAATTGGTGTGGTGAATCTTCAGCCTGTCCTCTATCAGTGTGCCAAATTTCATAACTTTACCCCATACGGGTCAATGGGCTCCTAGACGGAAAAAGAAGAGGAACACTTGCGATTACTATGGGTGCCTACTTACCTTCAGTGCATTGCTGCGTCCCAATTCGCACACTATCCGTACTAAATAGTATTCGAAAAAAAAATTAGTATGTCCCAAATCTTAGTATGTTGAAAAAAGTATTCCAAAGATTCCCGGATGGTTTACTATTTCCGGTCAGAATCCGAAGTGCAGATCGATGCGCACTCTAACGGCTGATATTGCCCACAACCCATTGCGAGATGGACGAGGATTCGATTAGAACTACAAACGCGGATAAAAAGTGTTTAAAAAACTACAAACATGGCGGTTACGCGAGTCTGACGGTTAAGTGGAGAGGGTTAGATAAAAGGGTTTGAGGTTTGATATTTATTCAATATTATCCACATTATATTTCTCCTTCAGCAGCTTTGAGAACTTTTGTAATGATACGTTTGGCCATTAACTTTGCAAACACATGAGAGGAGTCTCTGCATTAAAGACCCACGAAAGGCAGATCAACGAGCGACTACATTTCTCTCCGATACGGTAGGAGATTAAACTGAATGTGGGGGATTTGAAATGTGACGATGATTGACAGGGCAGTTTAAACGGTGACGGGACGCACGTAACAGAGTCCGTTAAAGATGACAGTAGTATGACCCAAAGCTTGCATACTCTTCTGCTACACACTCAAAAGTATGTACTTTCTCTTCACAAAAAGAGTACATACTTTTAGGACGTAGTATAAGTAGGCGAATTGGGACGCAGCCCATGTCATTTTTATGATCCCTCTTATTGAGTGAAAAATATGAACATCTTGCATATTCTGCAGGAGGTATGAGGAGGACTGTACATGAATATGAAATATTGTCCATAGTTACTGTAGTCAAGCCGCTGTACTTGCCTTGATATGGGAAGAGAGTGAGCACAGACTGTAGCGTCAGCCAGTTTAGTGGCTGTGTTTGATTGTAATGTGAGGTTTTTGAGAGTAGTCTGATCTGATGTGCTTCCTCCAGGTTTTTGAGAGTAGTCTGATGCGCTTCCTCCAGGTTTTTGAGAGTAGTCTGATCTGATGTGCTTCCTCCAGGTTTTTGAGAGTAGTCTGATCTGATGTGCTTCCTCCAGGTTTTTGAGAGTAGTCTGATGCGCTTCCTCCAGGTTTTTGAGAGTAGTCTGATCTGATGCGCTTCCTCCAGGATTTTGAGAGTAGTCTGATCTGATGTGCTTCCTCCAGGTTTTTGAGAGTAGTCTGATGCGCTTCCTCCAGGTTTTTGAGAGTAGTCTGATCTGATGCGCTTCCTCCAGGATTTTGAGAGTAGTCTGATCTGATGCGCTTTCTCCAGGTTTTTGAGAGTAGTCTGATCTGATGTGCTTCCTCCAGGTTTTTGAGAGTAGTCTGATCTGATGCGCTTCCTCCAGGTTTTTGAGAGTAGTCTGATCTGATGTGCTTCCTCCAGGTTTTTGAGAGTAGTCTGATCTGATGTGCTTCCTCCAGGTTTTTGAGAGTAGTCTGATCTGATGTGCTTCCTCCAGGTTTTTGAGAGTAGTCTGATCTGATGTGCTTCCTCCAGGTTTTTGAGAGTAGTCTGATCTGATGTGCTTCCTCCAGGATTTTGAGAGTAGTCTGATCTGATGTGCTTCCTCCAGGTTTTTGAGAGTAGTCTGATGCGCTTCCTCCAGGTTTTTGAGAGTAGTCTGATCTGATGCGCTTCCTCCAGGATTTTGAGAGTAGTCTGATCTGATGTGCTTCCTCCAGGATTTTGAGAGTAGTCTGATCTGATGTGCTTCCTCCAGGTTTTTGAGAGTAGTCTGATCTGATGCGCTTCCTCCAGGTTTTTGAGAGTAGTCTGATCTGATGTGCTTCCTCCAGGTTTTTGAGAGTAGTCTGATCTGCTTCCTCCAGGTTTTTGAGAGTAGTCTGATCTGATCTGCTTCCTCCAGGATTTTGAGAGTAGTCTGATCTGCTTCCTCCAGGTTTTTGAGAGTAGTCTGATCTGCTTCCTCCAGGTTTTTGAGAGTAGTCTGATGCGCTTCCTCCAGGATTTTGAGAGTAGTCTGATCTGATGCGCTTCCTCCAGGATTTTGAGAGTAGTCTGATCTGATGCGCTTCCTCCAGGATTTTGAGAGTAGTCTGATCTGATCTGCTTCCTCCAGGTTTTTGAGAGTAGTCTGATGCGCTTCCTCCAGGTTTTTGAGAGTAGTCTGATCTGATGCGCTTCCTCCAGGATTTTGAGAGTAGTCTGATCTGATCTGCTTCCTCCAGGTTTTTGAGAGTAGTCTGATGTGCTTCCTCCAGGTTTTTGAGAGTAGTCTGATCTGATCTGCTTCCTCCAGGTTTTTGAGAGTAGTCTGATGCGCTTCCTCCAGGTTTTTGAGAGTAGTCTGATGCGCTTCCTCCAGGTTTTTGAGAGTAGTCTGATCTGATCTGCTTCCTCCAGGTTTTTGAGAGTAGTCTGATGCGCTTCCTCCAGGTTTTTGAGAGTAGTCTGATGCGCTTCCTCCAGGTTTTTGAGAGTAGTCTGATGCGCTTCCTCCAGGTTTTTGAGAGTAGTCTGATCTGATCTGCTTCCTCCAGGATTTTGAGAGTAGTCTGATCTGATCTGCTTCCTCCAGGTTTTTGAGAGTAGTCTGATGCGCTTCCTCCAGGTTTTTGAGAGTAGTCTGATCTGATGTGCTTCCTCCAGGTTTTTGAGAGTAGTCTGATGCGCTTCCTCCAGGATTTTGAGAGTAGTCTGATGCGCTTCCTCCAGGTTTTTGAGAGTAGTCTGATGCGCTTCCTCCAGGTTTTTGAGAGTAGTCTGATCTGATCTGCTTCCTCCAGGATTTTGAGAGTAGTCTGATCTGATCTGCTTCCTCCAGGTTTTTGAGAGTAGTCTGATGCGCTTCCTCCAGGTTTTTGAGAGTAGTCTGATGCGCTTCCTCCAGGTTTTTGAGAGTAGTCTGATCTGATGCGCTTCCTCCAGGTTTTTGAGAGTAGTCTGATCTGATCTGCTTCCTCCAGGTTTTTGAGAGTAGTCTGATGTGCTTCCTCCAGGTTTTTGAGAGTAGTCTGATCTGATGTGCTTCCTCCAGGTTTTTGAGAGTAGTCTGATCTGATGCGCTTTCTCCAGGTTTTTGAGAGTAGTCTGATCTGATGCGCTTTCTCCAGGTTTTTGAGAGTAGTCTGATCTGCTTCCTCCAGGTTTTTGAGAGTAGTCTGATCTGATCTGCTTCCTCCAGGTTTTTGAGAGTAGTCTGATCTGATGTGCTTTCTCCAGGTTTTTGAGAGTAGTCTGATCTGATGTGCTTCCTCCAGGTTTTTGAGAGTAGTCTGATCTGATGTGCTTTCTCCAGGTTTTTGAGAGTAGTCTGATCTGATGTGCTTCCTCCAGGTTTTTGAGAGTAGTCTGATCTGATGTGCTTCCTCCAGGTTTTTGAGAGTAGTCTGATCTGATGTGCTTCCTCCAGGTTTTTGAGAGTAGTCTGATGTGCTTCCTCCAGGTTTTTGAGAGTAGTCTGATGTGCTTCCTCCAGGTTTTTGAGAGTAGTCTGATGTGCTTCCTCCAGGTTTTTGAGAGTAGTCTGATGTGCTTCCTCCAGGTTTTTGCTACCAAGTTGACGTACCCGCAGCCGGTGACGCCCTGGAACGTGAAGGAGCTCAGGCAGGCGGTGCTGAACGGACCCAACATCCACCCCGGAGCCTCCATGGTCATCAATGAAGACGGGTCCCGCACCATCCTCAGCAGCATCAGCCTGACCCAGAGGGAGGCCGTGGCCAAACAGCTGCTGACCCCCACCACCGGCCAGCACACGATGCCCATGAAGATCGTGAGTCTGTTCACTCCACACTGACACGCTGCGCTCTGGAGAGGCTTTATATGGCAATATAACAGCTGGTCACATCAATTACTGATATTTATTTATGACCATTGAACTCCACACTAGTGATTGAACATTGCTTTACATTAGTGATACACCGAAATAAAAATTCTGGGCCGAAACCAAAACTGAAAATTTAGGATGCACTTAATGCACGAAAATGGCTTCTTTTAAAAACGTATACTTATATATATATATGTATTAGTGGTGGGCTGTTATCAGAGTTAACGTGAGACTCTTATCGGGCGATAAAAAAAAATATCGCCGTTAATCTATTCTCAAAGTTGGGTTGGGAGCAGGGTCTTTACTACGCAGGCTATGATGACTTTCACCTTGATAGTTTAGCGTGGATGTACACCTAGCCCAATTGCACTGTAGGGGGCGAGAGAACGAGTCTTCAAACCTGTGTGTAATGTATGCCTACTAGTGTTGTCAAAAATATCCAGATTTTGCTATGTATCGATACTGAAATATCTGAAACGATACGCTACTCATTTTCTACAGTATCGATACTGTAGAAATACGATACGGATCTCCTCTCCGACCGACAGTGAGTTGACACACACCCGCCTCCTCTCACTCAGTCCGGTTAACCCTCTGAACACGGCGAACTCGTGTTTTGCTGGATTTAGCGTGTTGGTGTTGGTGTGACCGGTCTGAATTTCATGCGGGGTTGCACATAACGTTAATTCTACTAATTCTCGCAGATTTCGCGCTTGCATCTGAAGCGCACACACACACATACCGTGATAAAGCTGCCTCTGACATACAAGTGCAAAAATGATCTCCTTTTTCCAGCTTATTAATGGTCAAATGCACTCAAAAATGTCTCAATGCCCATCTTGGTGAGTTTTAACATAAACAGTAAACACAGTCATAATCAGCTCACCGGAACAGTGTTTGGGATCCATGCGTGCGTCAGGTCTTAAAGGGATAGTTCACCCAAAAACGAAAATGTGATGTTTTTCTGCTTACCCCCAGGCCATCCAAGGTGTAGGTGTCTTTGTTTCTTCAGTCGAACACAAATGGAGATTTTTAACTCAACTGTTGCTGTGTGTCGCTCATATAATGCTTGTCAATGGGGTCTAATTCTATTAGAGTAAAAAAAACATGCACAGACAACTTCAAATTAAACCCACGGCTCGTGACGACACATTGATGTCTAAAGACACGAAACCATCAGTTTCTGAGAGAAACCCAACAGTATTTATGCAAATATATCACCTCATATCAGACGAACGCTTCAGCTCTGCAGACTGACATCACTTCCTGTGAGTGAGGTCAAAATTCCGGCCGGGTCATAGATATGTATACGTAGATTCCTCATTCGAGCGATCCACGCAGGCATTAATGAGGAATCTATGTATATATCTATGACCCGGCCACACAGAAGGGACAGAAGTTATTTATTATTCAAACTACAAAAAGACAAGCGATCACTTACGAGCACACATATTCTGAATGCCTTCGGCAGAATTCAAATGAGCCATTTTAATCTAGATTAATTCCAAGATTACAGTGAGATTAATCTAGATTAAAAAAATGTAATCTATGCCCACCACTAATATATATGTAAATAATAGTTTGAATTTAATGTATCTGAAATGAAAAAAATCACGAACCAATAGAATAATCAAACTTTTATTAAGTTACTTAACCTAAAATATTTTTAACAATAAACATAAATAATAATACCAAATAATATTATTCTTCAAGTTTTATGTTCCATCAAATAAAATATATATTTTTTTTTTAAAAGATCCACAATTATCTGAATAACTGCACATAAAAATCCCAGAATGGTTGTCATTAAGAGCATGAGAAGCTGCAGTGAATCTCTCACTGTCTGTCACTGTTCTCCGGGAAAAATGGCATTTGGGGGGTAAAATGTGTGTTTTTGGCAGGGTTGCCTGCTAAAATTCGCAATCCTGGGTCTAAATATCACATAATTGGGGTCGCTTCAACCCACGGACATGGAAAAACATCCCGTGGGAAAACCTCGGACTTGGCAACACTGCTACCTGCATGCAATCCGGTCAAGCAATGGAAAGCGGCCTTCGTTCACGCCAGTGGTCCAGGGGATTGTGTCTTCTGGCAATGTGTAGTTCAGCTAACGTCAGATACGTCTGTATTTGTTCTCATACGCTGACATGCTTCATCTCTGATAGGCAGATGCGGCGCGTGATAACAGCTCGACCGTGAGTGAAACCTGAGCGCTTGCGCATGGATGTGGACATTCATTTTCGGTTTACATACAATACAATACAATACAATACAATACAATTTTATTTGTTAAGCACATTTAAAACAACCGAGGTTAGCCAAAGTGCTGGACACTGACATAATTACAACAACAACAAAAAAAACATAACATAAACACAATACACAGTTTAAACAAGTGACAAACTAAAATAATAAAATGCAGAAATTAATTCTCAGGCTGGTTTAAAGGCCAATGAATAAAAGTGAGTTTTAAGCCGTGATTTAAAACTGTCAAGGCCTGGAGATAGGCAGATCATTCCACAGCCTAGGGGCCACGAGTCCACGAGATCGTGCTTTTTAAGTCTTGTTCTAGGAACAGATAAGAGGAGTTGTTCAGCAGACCTCAATGACCTTAGAGGAGCATGCATCATCAGTAGATCATCTATGTAAGCTGGGGCTTGACCATGAAGAGATTTAAAAACAAACAATAAAATCTTAAACTGTATTCTAAAACAAACAGGTAGCCAATGAAGAGAGGCAAGAACGGGCATAATGTGCTCCCGCTTACGGGTTCCTGTAAGGAGTCGAGCGGCAGCATTCTGAACTATTTGCAATCTAGAAAGAGAGGCCTGGTTAACTCCTATATATAAAGCATTACAATAATCCAGGCGAGTGGTGATAAAAGCATGTATAACCCCCTCCAAATCTTTAAAAGATAGAAATGGCTTCAGTTTGGTAAGTAGCCTAAGTTGAAAAAAACAGAGTTTATCTGTTTCTCTAGGTGAAGATCACTATCCATCTTTACCCCAAGGTTCGATACCATAGACTTAACGTAGGGCGTCAGGGGTCCCAGGTCCAATTTGGAGGTGCTAGTTAAACTGCTAGGTCTGAAAATCATAATTTATTTTCATTAAAATGTAAAATGTTTAACGCCATCCATGCTTTAATATCATAAAAACACTCCTTTTAACAGCCTTTTTATCGAATCCTCACCCTTTCGTTTTATAGGCAGGTAGATTTGTAAATCATCTGCATACAGATGGAAACTAATATTATGCTTTTTTAAGATGGAACCTAAAGGAAGCAAATAAAGGGAGAAGAGAATCGGCCCCAAAATAGAACCCTGCGGTACTCCACATGTCACTGGTGCTGCTAATGAAGTCGGCACATTTTCGGCAGTTTTTATTTTTTTTTTTCGGCCCGAAACCAAAATAGTTTATACAGTTGACTTTACATTATACTGTTAAATATGGTAGTTCTGCATCCCGCTTCCCGTCGGCATTAGCGTTTGGTGTTATCTGCGGATCTGCACTAAGGAGTGCTTCTGTTCTGCAGGTGAACCGGCACATCAAGAACGGGGATGTGCTGCTGCTAAACCGCCAGCCCACTCTGCACCGGCCGTCCATCCAGGCCCACTGCGCCCGCATCCTGCCCGGAGAGAAAGTGCTGCGCCTGCACTACTCCAACTGTAAGGCCTACAACGCTGACTTCGACGGGGACGAGATGAACGCCCACTTCCCTCAGAGCGAGCTGGGCCGCGCCGAAGCCTACACGCTAGTGAGCACAGACCAGCAGTACCTGGTGCCCAAAGTGAGTCCGCACCCCAATGCGCCCGCTCTGAGTTCTGTGATGTGTGAAGCCTTGACTGGCCTCTGCTCCTCCTCCTGTAGGACGGGAAGCCGCTGGCTGGCCTGATCCAGGACCACATGGTGTCCGGCTCCAGCATGACCCTGCGCAGCTGCTTCTTCACGCGCGATCACTACACCGCTCTCGTCTACAGAGGCCTGACCGACAAGACGGGCCGGGTCAAGCTCCTCCGCCCCGCGCTCCTCAAACCCACGCCGCTCTGGACAGGAAAGCAGGTGTTATATCATCATCACCACAGATCTTCACACACATGTTGAGCTGAACAAAAGCTGACACTTGGACTTGAGTAGCAACTTCTCGTTGTCTTTTTAAGGTGGTTTCGACGCTTCTGCTGAACGTCATCCCAGAAAACTGCATCCCTTTAAACCTGACGGGAAAAGCGAAGATCCCCAGTAAAGCCTGGGTGAAGAGAGAGCCCAGACCTGTTCCAGGATACCAGCCGGACTCCATGTGTGAATCCCAGGTAATTCAGGAGCGTAACGTAAGGGCGATCTGAGGATTATATTGAGCGATCTACTTTTCAGGTGAATCTAAGAGATTGTGATCTTTTATGTCCTCGTAGTATCGGGACCGTGAGTGTGCGTGAGTGAGTGTGTGAGTGAGTGTGTGAGTGAGTGTGTGTGAGTGAGTGTGTGAGTGAGTGTGTGAGTGAGTGTGTGAGTGTGTGTGTGAGTGAGTGAGTGTGTGAGTGAGTGTGTGAGTGAGTGTGTGAGTGAGTGTGTGAGTGAGTGTGTGAGTGAGTGTGTGAGTGAGTGTGTGAGTGAGTGTGTGAGTGAGTGTGTGAGTGAGTGTGTGAGTGAGTGTGTGAGTGAGTGTGAGTGAGTGTGTGAGTGAGTGTGTGAGTGAGTGTGTGTGTGAGTGAG
>NC_137109.1:3741703-3824203 GCF_949357685.1 Gobio gobio
ATAGCCAGTTCACAGAGGTTCAGATTGATTGACGGCCGTGTGTTAAACAGGCTCTTCGGGCGGCGTTTAATCTGCCTGCGTCCGCCAGTGACGCTGAAGCCAGAGAGCGCTGGCAGGACGCTCATCTGAACCCTGACCCCAGAGACTTCAACATGGTGGACCTGAAGTTCAAAGAGGAGGTCAATCAGGTCAACAACAACATCAACAAGGTGCACATTAATAACCAGTGTTCATTTTGACAGCATATTTTGATTTAGTTTTAGTCATAGTCTTTTGACTAAAATGCCATTTCGTTTTAGTCATATTTTAGTCACCTGAATTGTTTTAGTCTAGTTTTAGTCATAAGATTTTAAATCTACAGTAGTTTTAGTCTCCCTAAAATCTAATGAGTTTAGTTCAATTGTAATACATTAAGCATTTAAGCGTTACATAACCGACTGACACTTGAACTGACATTTTGGCATAATTTTGTTTTTGACATTAAAAATACACGAAAGAGCTCAATTCACTTTTTTGTTTGTTTTTAAAAACATCTCTATAGTTTTTATAACTTTGTATTTCTGTTTTAGTTAGTATATCATGTTAAGCTAAAGCTTCAAATAAGTTTGTTTATTTATTTTTTTAATTTTATAATTTCAAGTAATGAAGATTGTTTTAATGGTTTTAGTGAACTATTATAACCCTGATACTTTATTGAATATGTGTCTAATACTGGTCTTTCCTCCTGACTATGAATTAAATGGGGATTAAATTAAAACAGTTTATTGTGTAACCAAAAACGAATATATAATGCGTGACTTTTAATTATAAACAAGCTGGAAATACACCGGGACTCTTATTTTGAAATGTCTGCGCCTCTATTGCAGTTGCAGGAGCTCATTCAAGTTCAGGAGATCAAATCTGCATTGTTACAACCGTCTAAAACACATACTATATAAACATGGTAAAGTGAACAGTGTGATTATTCATCAGCATTAGTTGATAAACACTGGTCTGGCATAAATGTGTGTTATTGATTGAGCCGCTCTGGAGCTGGATTGGGGATGAGCCGTGTTTTCCAGAGGTTAGATCAGCATCTGTGACACAGGTCATCAGTTCTGACCCCATCTCTTCCCTAATCCTCCCTCACTAACATTTCTCTCGCTTTTATTTGTTGACGAAAATCACAGTTGATTTTCCTCATAGTTTTTGTCATCCAACACTAGTTTTTATTTAGTTATCGTCTCGTTTTCGTCAGTGAAAAAAGGTTGTTGACGAAAATTATGCATCAACGAAATGAACAATGTTAATAACACACCGCTCGTGTGGTAATGTCCTCTATGTACTCTCGCTTTGGTCTTATTTAACGGGTTTCCTGTCATGTGATGTGTTGTCAGGTGTGCATGCCGCTGGGTCTCCATCGCTCCTTCCCAGAAAACAACCTCCAGCTGATGGTGCAGTCCGGAGCCAAGGGCTCCACTGTTAACACTATGCAGGTGAAGTGTCTGAACACAGCAGCTTCTTCATTCCTGAGCATCTTTAGACAGTCCTAAACAACCACCAGTATAAACCATATCAATCAAAACCATTTCAAGTCTCTGCAGATTGCTTGTTTGATCTCTGATTGGCGTTGAGGTTAGAGCAGATGTCATTCATGGGATCGTCCTGTGTATGTGCAGATCTCCTGTTTACTGGGTCAGATTGAGCTGGAGGGCCGCCGGCCGCCACTGATGCCTTCTGGGAAGTCCCTGCCCTGCTTTCAGCCCTATGAACCACAGCCGCGCTCTGGAGGATTCGTGACGGGCAGGTTCTTGACGGGGATCAAACCTCAAGTACGTCCAAACTGGATTGTGAATGCACTGGGGCTGCGTTTCCCAAAAGCATTGTAAGCCAATGGTCTCTGCGATCAACTTAGGCTTATGATGCTTTTGGGAAACACAGCCCAGTTTTGTTAATGGTCACAGTTGCTCTAAAGGGTTTGTTCAACATCCTTAAAGGATTAGTTCACTTTTAAATAAACTTTTGCTGATCATTTACTCTCCCCCATGTCATCCAAGATGTCCATGTCTTTCTTTCTGCAGTCGAAAAGAAATGAAGGTTTTTGATGAAAACATTCCAGGATTGTTCTCCATATAATGGACTTCAATGGGCTCCAAACGGTTCAAATGACAGTTTCAGTGCAGCTTCAAAGGGCTTTAAACGACACCAGATGATGAATAAGGGTCTGATCTAGACAAACCATCAGTTTCTGAGAGAAACCCAGCAGTATTTATGCTATTATTTTACCTCTTATCAGATGAACATGATCGTCTCTGAGCTCCGCCATAACTTCCGCTGAGTGAGGTCAAAATACGACCGTGATCATAGATGTATACGTAGATGCCTCATTAGTGCTTGGACGGATCAGTAGAATGAGGCGTCTATGATTGATACATCTATGATCACGGTCGTATTTTGACCTCACTTAGCGGAAGTTATGGCGGAGCTCAGAGATGATCATGTTCATCTGATAAGAGGTAAAATAATAGCATAAATACTGCTGGGTTTCTCTCAGAAACTGATGGTTTGTCTAGATCAGACCCTTATTCATCATCTGGTGTCGTTTAAAGCCCTTTGAAGCTGCACTGAAACTGTCATTTGAACCGTTTGGGGCCCATTGAAGTCCATTACATGGAGAACAATCCTGGAATGTTTTTATCAAAAATCTTAATTTCTTTTCGACTGCAGAAGGAAAGACATGGACATCTTGGATGACATGGGGGAGAGTAAATTATCAGCAAAAGTTTATTTAAAAGTGAACTAATCCTTTAACCCTAATTAGGGGCCAAGTACCAAAGGTTCCTGGCCAATGGGAGTCTATGGCAGCCCTATGAGCGGTGCATATGAAAATAATGAAAATTGGCACACTTGTAGTGGTTGTATTGAATTGTAATCTGACCAACTCCATAGCGCCACCACCAGTTCAAATATTCACTATTCAAATGGTTATAACTTTTGAAACCTTTGATGGATAAAATGTACTAGATTATAAAAATGTTGCCCTATTCTTACCAAAATTGGCTCAGATGATCACTGGACCGAGCCACACAGGAATGACTGAACAGAATTTGTATATATCTTTTTGTTTAAAAGTTATTGAATGATATTGCCCCAAAATTTGATTCAATGCTGTATCAGCCAAACTTTGATCTGTTGAAATGAAACTCGGTACGGGTACATGTGAAATTTTGGGACGGCACCATCTACAGGTCATGAGATCCCCAAAAAATTGCTATTTTTGTCCATAACTTTTGAAGTGTTTGTCAGAAAATCATGATTTTGGGTCATCACGAATCCGGGAATACCGATTTTGCCAGGATCGGAAATTTGGCATAAATTGCGAATTTATCTTTTGAACAATTTGACAAATCTGCACAAAATTTGGTAGGGATCACGGACAGCATGTCCTGAAGTTACCTGAGACGTTTGAACACAGCGCCACCTAGTGTTCCAGAGATGCACGTTTTTTTATAATCTTATAACTTTTGAAAACATTTGTTTTGTCATTATATTGGTTTATGCCGATTCCAACGATATCTTATTTGTCATTTTCCATCAGTTTGCTTGTAAAAAATGTGTTACTCTTACAAATCTTGTCCAAAATTGGCTCAGATGATCTTTGCACCAAGACGAACAGAACTGACTAAGGCCATAAGCTACATTAAATCTTGTTTTTAGACTGATAGTCACTGTGTAAATGTAAGTGCAGTCTTTCTTTGTATTTTCAGGAGTTCTTTTTCCATTGCATGGCTGGCCGTGAAGGTCTCGTGGACACTGCTGTCAAAACCAGTCGATCAGGTTATCTGCAGAGGTAGATCTGGCTCTGACTGAGCTTCTGTTCTGGTCATCATACACTGCTCTGTCAGGAGATATGAACTGGTGGTGTGTTTCAGGTGTGTGATCAAGCATCTGGAAGGTCTGGTGGTCCAGTATGATCTGACTGTGCGGGACAGTGATGGAAGTGTGGTCCAGTTTCTTTACGGAGAAGATGGGCTAGACGTCCCCAAGACCCAGTTCCTGCAGCCGCGGCAGTTCCATTTCATCAAAGACAACTACGAGGTGACTTCGTGGACGTGTTTCTGCTCATACACTGAAGGAAGGCAACGTTTAACAGTTTACATGATGCTTTATTTTCTAGGTTATCAGAAAGTCCAAGTGCTTGGATGAAGTCCTGGCTAAAATGGACCCACAGGCCACGTTTAATCACTTTAAAGCCATTAAGAGATGGAAAGCCAAACATGGGTGTGTTTCCCCCAGAGGCGGTGCCTTCCTGCTCTACTCGCAGAAGAAACTGAGCAAGTTAAAGTCTCACATCGAGGGCCTGGAGCTGGTCAATGGGAGGGAGGCAGCCTCTCTGCAGGTACTGAAGACGTTTCGTTTACCATGGCGTCCTGTGACGTAGTTTCTCCTCTATTGTGCCGTATATCTGAGCGAAACGCTTCTCAAACAAGAACAAATGTAGGGCGGGGCTTGAGTGTGTCTGTGGGGAATTGATTGGATGGTGGTGGTTTGCTATTGGTGGATCTCGTGTGAGTGACAGGTGGCTTCATCAGAGAACAGATGAAGTTATTCTGACACAAGATTTCTAATTATTTGGGGGGGCTCGTCGCCCTCCGTGTCTACGGTGGCCTGCTGGTGCCCTCATGAGCGTGAGGTTTCTTGTGTTTAGCTCATGGAGAGGTGGAGAGCTCTGGAGGATTCTGGCCGGAGGAGGTATTTGAAGAAGACGTTTGGCTGTCCGGACCCGTGTCTGTCGGTGTACCGGCCGGACATCTGCTTCGGCTCGGTGTCTGAGACATTCGACTCCATTGTTGAGACCTACCTGGACCAGTTCAACATCAAGCAGGAGTTTCAGACGTCTTCAGAAAGCGTCGACGCGGATCGGTAAGAACATCAGACATTATTATATCTGGAATAAAGGGCCATTTCTAGACTTCTAGGACAGTGGTTGTGTAGTAAAGCATGCTACTATTGCCTTGATTACTGTTATCTGTAACTCCACAGGCTATTAGACGTTTATCATTTTTATGGTTTAAAAATAGCCTACCCTAGCAAAAAAAAGAGCCTAATATAAATTTTGAGCATTATTAAAGACCAGTAAACACTCAGTAATTTAAAAATAACAAATTAGCAGTTGCACAAATAAATACAACTGAACAAAGATGATTGAAATAAACATTTCAGGTACAGAAACTGTAATTAAATGTAAAATAACTGCACTTTATTGATCAAATATAGGCTATACATTACAAATATCAGTCCTTCCAGAAAAATGCGGCTTTTTTTTGTGATTGTTGCGGGCAAAAATCCTTGATTATGCGGTACGTTTTCTTAAAAAATGCAATGAAAAATGCGGGATATTTATGCAATTTTATGCGATAAAATTGCGGGAACTTGCAAAAACTGCAGTTTGATGAGAAAGAGAAAAAAAGCACTACATCACAGAAAGTGCTGGAATATTTAAGTTCTCATCTTGTTTTATTGAAGACCTTAATAATGGCTCAAATTTACAAAACATTTAGTCAATCAAGTTCTGTAGCTTTACAAAAGGAATATGCTACAACTTCTGAAAAAATTAATAAATAACTTCCTGTTTTACAGATGTCGCTATACAAAACAGACAGTTGAGTGCTTCCAATGCACAAAGTGCAATCTCTTAAAGGGTTAGTGTGTGTGTGCAAAAAAAACTAAATAACGACTTATATAGTGATGACTGATTTCAAAACACAGCATCATGATGCTATGAATCATCGAGTCGATTCATGACTCGGATCGCGTGTCAAACTGCTGAAATACGTGACTTTGGCGATCCAACCCGCTGAATCGACTCATTGATTCATAACGCTTCAAACCGCTGAATCAACTCATTGATTCATAACGCTTCAAACCGCTGAATCGACTCATTGATTCATAATGCTTCAAAGCTTCATATGCTGTGTTTTGAAATCAGTCAGCACACAGGGAAACTGCTTTGCTCTTTTGCTGTTATTTTTGTTGGCCAATGGGAGTTTGTGCTTCATCATGGTTTCAGCGATATCTATGGTTTCTCCACGGGGTTTGAAGCTTTTCGATGACGTTCGCGTCGGGTAATCACGTCACTTCAAAACGTTCCCATGGCAATAGGCGGAAATGGCGGCTCTTGTGTGAAGTAAACGAAATTTTTTCAACTTTCTGCTAATATATATGACTTTTTTTGCAACGAAAATGCGGGGATTATGAAATCATGATAGCCCCGCATATTTTGGACGCGGAAATAGTTAATTTATGCGGCGAAAGTGCGGCGTATTTGAAAAAATGCGGCCCCCGCATGAATATGCGGACTTTGTCTGATTATGCGTTAAATCACGCGATCGCATAATCGCGTTTTTCTGGAGGGACTGAAATATAGTTAAAAGTGATTCTGTCTAGAACAGCAAATAAATGTTCTTGTCTTTTATTGTTTGATTAATGTTATCATAGAGACGGCATCAAGAAAATCTGCCTTCAACGACATAACCGACTGTGTTTACGAGAGTATTTTGATATTTTTGTGTGTATTTGTCCATTCGCATGTGCAAAAAGACGAGGAAGAACTCATTATCGCACACCATTCATTCACCATGAGAAGCCGTTCTGTGCTCGTGGTGTGTGTGTGTGTGCAGCACAGAAAACAGTGCGCGTCTTTTGTTGTTTGATTAACATTATCATAGAGACGGCATCAAGACAATCTGCCGTCAGTGACTTAACTGACTGTGGGTTTTTTTAGTGCTGGGAATAGTTCTTTTTTTTTTACTAATTACTTGCATTGTTTTCTGTAATTAAGTGTGATTAATCGCATTTTCATGTAATTAATCGTGATTAATCGCATAAATTTCTGTAAATAATTGCAGTTTATTTAATCAATCGCGATTAATCACATTGTTTTCCGTAATTAATCACGATTAAACGCATTATTTTCTGTAATTAATCACGATTAAACGCATTGATTTCTGTAATTAATCGCAAGTTTTTAATATTTTGATATTGTAATAATTTCAGTTACTCTCCAATTTAATGTAGAAACAATTTAAAGACAGCATATTTTACATGTGTGTTGTCATGTTTTTATGAATGAAGGCCAGTATCACTGACACTAATGTCTCTATGAAACATTAATGATAGATTCAACATTACAGTATAACTGAAAGCTGCCAATTTCAACGTTTATTAGGCTTTAAAAAAACTACTTTTGTTCTTAAAACAATTTTTACATAACACCATTATAATAAATGTTATTTTTACCCATGGCCTTCCCTGTTAGACATATACAGAAATGTAATAGTTATCAAACACCTTTCTTAACTGCATAAATAATAAATGAAATCTAGATTAATCATCATTAAAGCTGTTCCCTTTGTTCTTTGATGAACATTAATGACATTAAAGGGACAGTTCACCCAAAAATTAAAATTCTGTCATCATTTACTCACCCTCAAATTGTTCCAAACCTGTAAGGGTTTCTTTGTTCTGCTGAACACAAAAGATGACATTTTAAATAACTTTTGTGACAAAGCAGAGAGAGCAACCATTGACTAACATAGTAGGGAAAAAATATGCTGCGTTAACTGCGTACATTTTTTTTAATGTGTTAAACTGAAAACATTAATCATCCGCGTTAACGTGTTAATTTGCCCAGCACTAGTTAGTTTTTTTTTGTTTTTTTGTGTGTGTGTATTTGTCCATTGCGTGCTGTGCAAAAAGACGAGGAAGAGAACTCATTCACTATGAGAAGCCGTTCTGTGCGCACGTGTGTGTGTGTGTGTGTGTGTGTGTGTGTCTGCAGTTTAAAAATCACAATAAAATACGTACACAGAAGCTGAATCGAAATGCGCGTTTCTTATAAGATCACCGGTTCTCGATACGCAACCCTAATCATTGTGTGTGTGTGTGTGTGTGTGTGTGTGTGTGTGTGTGTGTGTGTGTGTGTGTGTGTGTGTGTGTGTGTGTGTGTGTGTGTGTGTGTGTGTGTGTGTGTGTGTGTGTGTGTGTGTGTGTGTGTGTGTGTGTGTGTGTGTGTGTGTGTGTGTGTGTGTGTGTGTGTGTGTGTGTGTGTGTGTGTGTGTGTGTGTGTGTGTGTGTGTGTGTGTGTGTGTGTGTGTGTGTGTGTGTGTGTGTGTGGCCAGAATGAGGCACCTCCTGCAGCTGAAGTGGCAGCGGGCTCTGTGTGACCCTGGAGAGGCCGTGGGTCTGCTGGCGGCTCAGAGTATCGGCGAGCCCTCCACACAAATGACCCTCAACACCTTCCACTTCGCCGGCAGGGGAGAGATGAACGTCACCCTGGGCATCCCGAGGTCAGACCTCACGTCACACCATCCTCCAGGAGAAAACCAGCTGTCATTATGATCTCTCACCGTGAACTCCTCTTCCACAGATTAAGAGAAATCCTCATGATCGCCAGCTCCAAGATCAAAACCCCCATGATGAGCATTCCCGTTCTGCCCGGCAAGAAAGCCTTGAAGCGCGCCAAGACCCTGCGGAAGAAGATCACACGCGTGTGCCTATCAGAGGTAGATCTCCTTCACGGTCATGTATGTTCACATGTGCCACCTTTTGAAGGAAGTCCTCATTTGCTCTTGCTCTTCACAGGTGCTTCACAAGGTGGATGTGGTCGAGACGTTCCGCATGGCGAGTAAACAAGGCCAGAAATCACGAGTCTTCAAACTCACGTTCCACTTCCTGCCGCCGGAGCTGTACCAGCAAGACAAGCTGCTGACCCCCAGCGAGATCCTGCACTTCATGGAGCAGAGGTGGGCTCACTTCCTGCCAGGGTTCATTTCGTTGACGAATCATTTTCGTCATAATTTTCATCAACAAACATTTTTCACTTGACGAAAACGAGACGATAACTAAATAAAAACTAGTGTTGGACGCCAAAAACTATGAGGAAAATCAACTGTGATTTTCGTCAACAAATAAAAGCGAGAGAAATGTTAGTGAGGGAGGATTAGGGCAGAGATGGGGTCAGAACTGATGATCTGTGTCACAGATGCTGATCTAACCTCTGGAAAACACGGCTCATCCCCAATCCAGCTCCAGAGCGGCTCAATCAATAACACACATTTATGCCAGACCAGTGTTTATCAACTAATGCTGATGAATAATGACACTGTTCACTTTACCATGTTTATATAGTAATGTGTTTTAGACGGTTGTAACAATGCAGATTTGATCTCCTGAACTTGAATGAGCTCCTGCAACTGCAATAGAGGAGCAGACATTTCAAAATAAGAGTCCTGGTGTATTTCCAACTTGTTTATAATTAAAAGTGACGCATTATATATTCGCTTTTGGTTACACAATAAACTGTGTTTAATTTAATCCCCATTTAATTCATAGTCAGGAGGAAAGACCAGTATTAGACACATATTCAATAAAGTATCAGGGTTATAATAGTTCACTAAAACCATTAAAACAATCTTCATTCCCACTCGTCCTGGAAAACCTGGAAAATTGATGACAAATTTTCCAGACCTGGAAAACACATGGAAAATTAGAGACAATGTAAAATGTCCTGGAAAATCTTGTTGTTGTCTGGGAAAATTCTTTAAAAAAAAAAGTTATTTCTTTAGTTGAGTATAAAGAGTTTATCGCTGGCCCAAACGATCAGCGCTAGTTGCAGAAAGCACATGTTCAGGAAAAAGAGTTTGATACGTGTGAGTAGTATTTGAATAATGATGTTTAGTCTTGTGTTGCCACTTGCAGCCGTTAGCTAATGCTAATGCTATAACTGCTCAAATGTATGCAGTGAATGTTAACTCGTGAGCTGCTACCTAATCACATCATTTTGATATAAAGTCACATTTGTGTGTTATAAAGTCAGAATTGCAAGATATAGTCAGAATTGCGTGATATAAACTCGCAAGTCTTTTCTTCACAGTTGACTTTTTTGTGCAGTTGCGAGTTTATATCTTGCACTTCTGACTTCTTTTCTCAGAATTGTGAGATCTAAACTGCAATTGCAAGTTATAAAGTCAAATTCTGAGGAAAAAAGAATTGCAACAATTTTTGCGTTTATATCACAAATATGTAAACTCGCAATTGCGAGAAAGTCAGAATAGCGAGATAAAAAGTCACAATTACCTTTTCTTATTCTGTGGTGTAAACAAGCTTCCATAGTCATAATGTATGATGAAGAGCTCATGTTGAAAAATGCTGGATTGTTAAGTAATGGTAATAAACAGTACGGCTTTTAAAGACTTAGAAAGCAATATTTGGCATGATCCTTGTCTTTTATTCCCGCCGTAGTAAAATTGAAAATGTCCTGGAAAAGTACTGGAAAATGGCTGCTGAAAAAGAGTGGGAACCCTGTAAATAAATGTTAACTGAAATTAAACAAACTTATTTGAAGCTTTAGCTTAACCTGATATGGCCTACTGACTAAAACAAATAAAAAGTTATAAAAACTATATAGATGTTTTTAAAAAACAAACAAAAAAGTGAATTGAGCTCTTTCGTGTATTTTAATGTCAAAAACAAAATGATGTTAAAATGTCAGTTCAAGTGACAGTCGGTTATGTAACGCTTAAATGCTTAATGTATTACAATTGAACTAAACTTATTAGATTTTAGGAGAATAAATCTACTGTAGATTTAAAATCTTATGATATTTAGTCGACTAAAACTAAATCAAAATATGCTGTCACAATGAACAGTGCTTCCTGCCGTCTCACTGCAGATGATCTCCCAGGCGTCTCACGGGCTTGTTTGTCCTCTACAGATTCTTCCGGCTGTTTTTGGAGGCCATTAAGAAGCTGAGCACGAAACTGGCGGCGATCGCTGTGGTGGACACGCGCAGGGCCACGGCGAGCGATGCGGATGCAGGCGGCGAGGCCAGACAGGTACAGGTCACACCTGACCCACACACACACACACGTGCTGCGGTCGCTCATCACGGGGTCATGACCTCAGCATGCCTGCTTCTCCACAGGGCGAGGGCGGCGAGGATGCGGAGGAAAACCTGATTGTGGATGACGTGGCGAATGAAGGGGATGCGGATGCCACAGATTCCAGGAGGAAAGATAAGCAAGAGGAGGAGGTGCGAGATATCAGTGTTTCTGGACTGCCTGGTTTCTTCCGGGACTGTAGGGCTGTACGATTAATCGAAAAATAACCGAAACCGACATTCAGAACCTCTAACCAACGTATTTTTCCCATGTGGGTTATTTGGGTTTTCACGTGACTCCGCGCCGTCAGTCACATCAAGTGCAGTTTACAGACTCAGAGAGATGCAGGAGCAGTTATCTGTGCTTATAGATGCCCAGAATCACTATAGTAGCTGCATGTTTTACACAGTTTGTACAGGTCAGTTAATTGCTGTTCTTATAGCCTACGCGCTGACACACACAGACGGCGCGCGCAAGCCACGAAGCCGCTTTCACTTTCGTGCTCATAAAGTTTGTCAAGTAAATGTGTTTAAAGGCTTGCCAGTCTCAACATTTAAAGCGATTGTGAACTATTCAAAAACAATAATACGGAAAGCGTTCAGTGCTCAGCTTCTTTCAGTGACACAGAGCCGAGCCGTGTCGCGTCTCTGAAAACGCGCGCGCCCTGAAGGCAGATCTTTCACCTGCGTCCTCACAAAGCTTTGTCATTTGTATGTGGTCTAAGACCTTCCAGTTTGAACATTAAAGCGAGTTTCGGCCATCAGATGTGTTATGTTGAACTAATGCCTGATATATTGTGACAAACGAACACTCAGACAGAAGCTGTGACTAAAGTGAAGTCACTAAAGTAGCTCAGAAACTCAACCGTTATAGGCATACATTTTAATACCTTTGCAGTAAGTACAAACCACAGCTTCATAATGAATAGAGACGGTATGAGTAATTCACACACACACACACACACACACACACACACACACACACACACACACACACACACACACACACACTCACTCTCTCATGAATGCATTCTAATAAATGTAATGTAGGCCTACTGTGTTAGTGTATCTGTATCTGATGTACAACAAGCAGAAATCTGCCCTATAGACAATAACTGCTGAAAGTCAATCGTTTCCTTCAAGTATTTTAAAATCACAAAGAAATGCACTTTCATTAGGAAAAAAAAATCCACCTTTAATAGTAGAAAATATTTACAGTACAAACCTTATCAGTGAACTTACTGAAAAACTTTATGAGGGCAAAAAAAACAAAAACAAAAAGCAAAATAATCGTTCATTAATCGTAATCGAGGTTTTTTATTTTTGGCCAAATGGTTACAGCCCTACCAACACGTCACATCTGTGTGTGTGTGTGACCCTCAGGTGGACTATGAGAGCGAGGAGGGTGAGGAGGCCGGGGATCCGGAGCCGGAGGGCGTGGCCGAGGACGGACAGGAAGAGGCGGGGCCTCAGGAGGTCTCTGAGGAAGGGTCCAGAGAGAGTCCGGACAGCTCCGAGCAGCCTCAGACATCTTCCCAGGAGACCCTGAGGATCAACAGCGTGCTTCAGCTGAGCTCCGCCGTGGAGGAATACAAATACGACACCAGTGACGGGCTGTGGTGTGAGGTGTGTACGGGTGATGGCTTGAGCTAGAGACACACGGAAACCATTAGAAACACTCGAGGTCAGCTTGACAAAGCCAGGTCTGAAAGTGTCAAATAACTAAGCAATTACAAAGCAATTGATTGGTTTTGTTTAACTCTGAAAACATTTTTCGAGGTGTGTTGTGGTAAAAATAGCTATGGGTAGAGCCAGTTGATTGCCGAGTGCAACCATTCTACGTCATCAACCTAGAACGATATCAAAATGGTATAATGGATTTTTTAAATAACGTGGATCTTTCATGGGTTTTCTACTACATATTTCAGTAAGAGACATCCTTTATGTTATATTAAGCCATACAAGTCTTGACACCATGGGATCCCTTTAAAGGTTTTACCCTGAGAAGGTTTTCTTTAACACGTTGCTAACATGAATTGGCAAATTTTATCACATTGGTAACATCATTTATCACTTTGCTAGCATTAATTAGCATGTTGCTAACATGTTTTGGCGCATTGCTAGAATGAATTAGCATGTTGGTAGCATGTTTGAGATCACTGCTAGCATTAATTAGCATGTTTTAACACTTCTAGCATTAATCAGCATGTTGCTAGCATGTTTTAACATGTTGGTAGCATGTCTGAGATCACTGCTAGCATTAATTAGCATGGTGGTAGCATGTTTGAAATCACTGCTAGCATGGATTAGACACTGCTAACATTAATCAGCATGTTGCTTCCATGTTTTAACATGAATTAGCATGTTGGTAGCATGTTTGAACTCACTGCTAGCATGAATTAGCATGTTGGTAGCATGTTTGAGATCACTGCTAGCATGAATTAGCATGTTGGTAGCATGTTTTTAGATCACTGCTAGCATTAATTAGCATGTTGTAAGCATGTTTTAACACTTAGCCAACATTACTTGGCATGTTTCAGCATTCTGCTAACATGAATTAGCATTTTTGTTAGCTTGTATAGCGCATTTCTAGCGTGAATTAACATGTTTGAGCACATTGGTAACATCTATTAGCATTTGCTAGCACTTTGCTAATATAAATTAACATTTTGCCAGCATGATTTATCAGGTTTTAACACTTTGCTAATATGTATTAACATCTTGTGAGCATTTCTAGCACCTTGTTAACATTAATTAGCATTAGCTAGCTGTTTCATTACATTTCTAGCATGATTTAACACTTTTAGGAAATTAACATTTTGCTAGCATTAATTAGCCAGTTTTAACACTTTGTTGCCATTACTTGGCATGTTTCAGCATTCTTCTAACATGAATTAGCATTTTGCTAGCATGTTTTAGCGCATTTCTAGCATGAATTAGCATGTTTGCGCACATTGTTAACATCTATTATCGTTTGCTAGCTCTTTGCTAACATACATTAACATTTTGCTAACAGGATTTAGCAGGTTTGAACACTTTGCTAATATGTATTAGCTTTTTGCAAGCATTTCTAGCACATTGTTAACATTAATTAGCATTAGCTTGCTGTTTTATCACATTTCTAGCATGAGTTAACACTTTGCTTGCATTAATAACATGTTGTTAGCATTGTTTACACTTTGTTAGCATTACTTGACATTTTTCAGCATGCTAACATTAATTAGCATGTTTTGTTAGCATGTTTTAGCACATTTCTAGCATGAATTAACATGTTTGAGCACATTGGTAACATCTCTTAGCATTTGCTAGCACTTTGATAATATAAATTAACATTTTGCTAGCATTATTTATCAGGTTTTTTACACTTTGCTATTTGACATTGCTATTTAACACTTTGACATTATTAAGCTTTTGTTAGCTGTTTTATCACATTTCTAGCATGATTTAACACTTTAAGAAATTAGCATTTTGCTAGCATGAATTAGCCAGTTTTAACACTTTGCTACCATTAATAACATGTTGTTAGCATTATTTAACACTTTGCTAATATGAATCAGCATTTTGTTAGCATTTTTAACACATTACTAACATGAAATAGCATGTTTGCTAACATGTTTAACCTGTTGCTAGCATCAATTGCTTGCATCAATTTAGCCATATTGATAACATGATTGATCATTTTGCTGGCATCTTTTAACACTGCTAACATTAATTAGCATTTGCTAGCTGTTTTACCACATTTCTAGCATGATTTAACACATTGTTAACAAATTAACGTTTTTCTAGCATGAATAGCATTTTGTTAGCATTTTTTACACTTTGCTAACATTACTTGGCATTTTTCAGCATGCTGCTAACATGAACTGGCATTTTGCTAGCATGTTTTAGTGCGTAGCAATGTGTTCAAACATGCTAATTCACGCTAGAAATGCGTTAAAACATGCTAGCAAAATGCTAATTAATGTAGCAGAATGCTGAAAAATGTTAACAACAGGTTAAAATTGTTAGCAACATGCTAATTCGTGTTAGTAAAGGGATAACAATTATAACAAAATGCTACTTCATATTAGCAAAGTGTTAAGTAATGCTAACAACATGTTATTAATGCAAGCAATGTGTTCAAACATGCTAATTCATGCTAGAAATGCGTTAAAACATACTAGCAAAATGCTAATTCATGTAGCAGAATGCTGAAAAATGTTAACAACAGGTTAAAATTGTTAGCAACATGCTAATTCATGTTAGTAAAGGGATAACAATTCTAACAAAATGCTAATTCATATTAGCAAAGTGTTAAATAATGTTAACAACATGTTATTAATGCAAGCAAAGTGTTAAAACTGGATAATTCATGCTGGCAAAATGAGCATTTGCTAAAAAAAAATTTAACATACATTAACATTTTACTAGCATTAATTAGCAGGTTTGAACACTTTGCTAATATGCATTATCATTTTGCAAGCATTTCTACCACATTGTTAACATTAATAAGCATTAGCTAGCTGTTTTATCACATTTCTAGCATGATTTAACACTTTAAGAAATTTACATTTTGCTAGCATGAATTAGCCAGTTTTAATACTTGGCTAACATTACTTGGCATGTTTCAGCATGCTGCTAACATGAATTAGCATGTTTTAACGCATTTCTAGCATGAATTGGCATGTTTGAACACATTGCTAACTTCAATTAGCATTTTCTAGCATGTTTAACCACATTGTTCACATGATTTAATACTTTGATAACATAAATTCACATTTTGCTGGCATGAATTGGCTAGTTTTATCACTTTGTTAGCATGTTTTAACCCTTTGCTTACATGAATGATAATTTTGCTAACATGTTTTAGACTCATATTTGTCGTGAATGTCAGTGTTTGTATGGGTGTGTTGAGAATGCCCTGTGCTTGTGTTTCTCAGCTGACCCTGGTCCTGCCCGTCACTAAAGTGCACTTTGACCTCACGTCAGTGGTGGTGAAGCAGGCTCAGAGCGCCGTCATCATGGAGACCAAGGGGATCTCGCGCTGCCTGCTGAACGAGGCCACCACGAGGCAGGGCCACAAAGAGCTGGTGCTCAACACTGAGGGCATCAACATGCAGGAGATGTTCAACCACGGCGACGTGAGTCCAATTAAAACAATTTGGTTGTCCGGATTTTTTTTGTAAATATAATCTATTCTGAAGCAATATTCTCACCAGTGTTCAATCAGCTTTGACATATTTAAAAATGCATATTTGTGATATTTTTACCTTTTTATAAAGGGCATTTGTCCATAATCGTATTAAATATAGGATATGCTTCAGCTTTCATTTTATATTTTTAGATTTTATATATAAATTAAATTAGAATAAGACACTATAGGGCAGTTACCAATCAAATTAAATCATTTACACTGAAAAATGAACTGCATTAAATAATGTTATGAGATTATTTTAAATATTTTTGAATATACAAATAAGAAATGTTGGAAAGATGAAACTAAACCACCAGTAGGTGGCAGCAGGTGACCGTCTGAGTGAGCGAGTCATTGAGTCGATTCAGTGAAACGGCTGATTCATTCCTGAATTTGGTGGTCTTTTACGAATAGGCAGTGTTGGGCACGGTACTTTAAAAAAGTAATTAGTTATAGTTACTAGTTACTTCTTACAAATAGTAACTGAGTTACATCATTATAAAAGTAACTAATTACCAAGGAAAGTAATTACTGCGTTACTTTTTTTTCCTTCAAATGTTCAAATATGTCAAATAACTTGGATGCCCCCAATATTAAATATGTTAAATGAATGAATTGGACATTATCAGTAAACCTACTATAGTGTAAATATTGTGTAAATATTATCAGTAAACCTACTATAGTGTAAATATTATCAGTAAACTTACTATAGTGTAAATATTGTGTAAATATTATCAGTAGACCTACTATAGTGTAAATATTGTGTAAATATTATCAGTAAACCTACTATAGTGTAAATATTGACCTACTATAGTGTAAATATTGTGTAAATATTATCAGTAAACCTACTATAGTGTAAATATTGTGTAAATATTATCAGTAGACTTACTATAGTGTAAATATTGTGTAAATATTATCAGTAGACCTACTATAGTGTAAATATTGTGTAAATATTATCAGTAAACCTACTATAGTGTAAATATTGTGTAAATATTATCAGTAGACCTACTATAGTGTAAATATTGTGTAAATATTATCAGTAGGCCTACTATAGTGTAAATATTGTGTAAATATTATCAGTAGACTTACTATAGTGTAAATATTGTGTAAATATTATCAGTAGACCTACTATAGTGTAAATATTGTGTAAATATTATCAGTAAACCTACTATAGTGTAAATATTGTGTAAATATTATCAGTAGACCTACTATAGTGTAAATATTGTGTAAATATTATCAGTAGGCCTACTATAGTGTAAATATTGTGTAAATATTATCAGTAGGCCTACTATAGTGTATATATTGTGTAAATATTATCAGTAGGCCTACGATAGTGTAAATATTGTGTAAATATTATCAGTAGACCTACTATAGTGTAAATATTGTGTAAATATTATCAGTAGGCCTACTATAGTGTAAATACTGTGTAAATATTATCAGTAGACCTACTATAGTGTAAATATTGTGTAAATATTATCAGTAGACCTACTATAGTGTAAATATTGTGTAAATATTATCAGTAGACCTACTATAGTGTAAATATTGTGTAAATATTATCAGTAAACCTACTATAGTGTAAATATTGTGTAAATATTATCAGTAGACCTACTATAGTGTAAATATTGTGTAAATATTATCAGTAAACCTACTATAGTGTAAATACTGTGTACATATTATCAGTAGACCTACTATAGTGTAAATATTGTGTAAATATTATCAGTAGGCCTACGATAGTGTAAATATTGTGTAAATATTATCAGTAGGCCTACTATAGTGTAAATACTGTGTAAATATTATCAGTAAACCTACTATAGTGTAAATATTGTGTAAATATTATCAGTAGGCCTACTATAGTGTAAATACTGTGTAAATATTATCAGTAGACCTACTATAGTGTAAATATTGTGTAAATATTATCAGTAAACCTACTATAGTGTAAATATTGTGTAAATATTATCAGTAAACCTACTATAGTGTAAATATTATCAGTAAACCTACTATAGTGTAAATATTATCAGTAGACCTACTATAGTGTAAATATTGTGTAAATATTATCAGTAAACCTACTATAGTGTAAATATTGTGTAAATATTATCAGTAGACCTACTATAGTGTAAATATTGTGTAAATATTATCAGTAGACCTACTATAGTGTAAATATTGTGTAAATATTATCAGTAAACCTACTATAGTGTAAATATTGTGTAAATATTATCAGTAGACCTACTATAGTGTAAATATTGTGTAAATATTATCAGTAAACCTACTATAGTGTAAATACTGTGTAAATATTATCAGTAGACCTACTATAGTGTAAATATTGTGTAAATATTATCAGTAGGCCTACGATAGTGTAAATATTGTGTAAATATTATCAGTAGGCCTACTATAGTGTAAATACTGTGTAAATATTATCAGTAAACCTACTATAGTGTAAATATTGTGTAAATATTATCAGTAGGCCTACTATAGTGTAAATACTGTGTAAATATTATCAGTAGACCTACTATAGTGTAAATATTGTGTAAATATTATCAGTAAACCTACTATAGTGTAAATATTGTGTAAATATTATCAGTAAACCTACTATAGTGTAAATATTATCAGTAAACCTACTATAGTGTAAATATTATCAGTAGACCTACTATAGTGTAAATATTGTGTAAATATTATCAGTAAACCTACTATAGTGTAAATATTGTGTAAATATTATCAGTAGACCTACTATAGTGTAAATATTGTGTAAATATTATCAGTAGACCTACTATAGTGTAAATATTGTGTAAATATTATCAGTAAACCTACTATAGTGTAAATGTTGTGTAAATATTATCAGTAGACCTACTATAGTGTAAATATTGTGTAAATATTATCAGTAGGCCTACTATAGTGTAAATATTGTGTAAATATTATCAGTAAACCTACTATAGTGTAAATATTGTGTAAATATTATCAGTAGGCCTACTATAGTGTAAATACTGTGTAAATATTATCAGTAAACCTACTATAGTGTAAATATTGTGTAAATATTATCAGTAAACCTACTATAGTGTAAATGTTGTGTAAATATTATCAGTAGACCTACTATAGTGTAAATATTGTGTAAATATTATCAGTAGGCCTACTATAGTGTAAATATTGTGTAAATATTATCAGTAAACCTACTATAGTGTAAATATTGTGTAAATATTATCAGTAGGCCTACTATAGTGTAAATATTGTGTAAATATTATCAGTAGGCCTACGATAGTGTAAATATTGTGTAAATATTATCAGTAGACCTACTATAGTGTAAATATGGTGTAAATATTATCAGTAGGCCTACTATAGTGTAAATACTGTGTAAATATTATCAGTAAACCTACTATAGTGTAAATATTGTGTAAATATTATCAGTAGACCTACTATAGTTTAAATATTGTGTAAATATTATCAGTAGGCCTACTATAGTGTAAATACTGTGTAAATATTATCAGTAAACCTTCTATAGTGTAAATATTGTGTAAATATTATCAGTAGACCTACTATAGTGTAAATACTGTGTAAATATTATCAGTAGACCTACTATAGTGTAAATATTGTGTAAATATTATCAGTAGGCCTACGATAGTGTAAATATTGTGTAAATATTATCAGTAGGCCTACTATAGTGTAAATACTGTGTAAATATTATCAGTAAACCTACTGTAGTGTAAATATTGTGTAAATATTATCAGTAGGCCTACTATAGTGTAAATACTGTGTAAATATTATCAGTAGACCTACTATAGTGTAAATATTGTGTAAATATTATCAGTAAACCTACTATAGTGTAAATATTGTGTAAATATTATCAGTAGACCTACTATAGTGTAAATATTGTGTAAATATTATCAGTAGGCCTACTATAGTGTAAATATTGTGTAAATATTATCAGTAGACCTACTATAGTGTAAATATTGTGTAAATATTATCAGTAGACCTACTATAGTGTAAATATTGTGTAAATATTATCAGTAAACCTACTATAGTGTAAATGTTGTGTAAATATTATCAGTAGACCTACTATAGTGTAAATATTGTGTAAATATTATCAGTAGGCCTACTATAGTGTAAATATTGTGTAAATATTATCAGTAAACCTACTATAGTGTAAATATTGTGTAAATATTATCAGTAGGCCTACTATAGTGTAAATATTTTGTAAATATTATCAGTAGGCCTACGATAGTGTAAATATTGTGTAAATATTATCAGTAGACCTACTATAGTGTAAATATTGTGTAAATATTATCAGTAGGCCTACTATAGTGTAAATACTGTGTAAATATTATCAGTAAACCTACTATAGTGTAAATATTGTGTAAATATTATCAGTAGGCCTACTATAGTGTAAATACTGTGTAAATATTATCAGTAGACCTACTATAGTGTAAATATTGTGTAAATATTATCAGTAGGCCTACGATAGTGTAAATATTGTGTAAATATTTTCAGTAGGCCTACTATAGTGTAAATACTGTGTAAATATTATCAGTAAACCTACTATAGTGTAAATATTGTGTAAATATTATCAGTAGGCCTACTATAGTGTAAATACTGTGTAAATATTATCAGTAGACCTACTATAGTGTAAATATTGTGTAAATATTATCAGTAAACCTACTATAGTGTAAATATTGTGTAAATATTATCAGTAGGCCTACGATAGTGTAAATATTGTGTAAATATTATCAGTAGGCCTACTATAGTGTAAATATTGTGTAAATATTATCAGTAAATCTACTATAGTGTAAATATTGTGTAAAAATTATCAGTAGGCCTACTATAGTGTAAATATTGTGTAACTATTATCAGTAGACCTACTATAGTGTAAATATTGTGTAAATATTATCAGTAGGCCTACTATAGTGTAAATATTGTGTAAATATTATCAGTAAACCTACTATAGTGTAAATATTGTGTAAATATTATCAGTAAACCTACTATAGTGTAAATATTGTGTTAATATTATCAGTAGACCTACTATAGTGTAAATATTATCAGTAGACCTACTATAGTGTAAATATTGTGTTAATATTATCAGTAGACCTACTATAGTGTAAATATTGTGTTAATATTATCAGTAGACCTATTATAGTGTAAATATTATCAGTTAACCTACTATAGTGTAAATATTGTGTAAATATTATCAGTAGACCTACTATAGTGTAAATATTGTGTAAATATTATCAGTAAACCTACTATAGTGTAAATATTGTGTAAATATTATCAGTAAACCTACTATAGTGTAAATATTATCAGTAGACCTACTATAGTGTAAATATTGTGTAAATATTATCAGTAGACCTACTATAGTGTAAATATTGTGTAAATATTATCAGTAGGCCTACTATATTGTAAATACTGTGTAAATATTATCAGTAGACCTACTATTGTGTAAATACTGTGTAAATATTATCAGTAGACCTACTATAGTGTAAATATTGTGTAAATATTATCAGTAGACCTACTATAGTGTAAATATTGTGTAAATATTATCAGTAGACCTACTATAGTGTAAATATTGTGTAAATATTATCAGTAGACCTACTATAGTGTAAATATTGTGTAAATATTATCAGTAGACCTACTATAGTGTAAATATTGTGTAAATATTATCAGTAGACCTACTATAGTGTAAATATTGTGTAAATATTATCAGTAGGCCTACTATAGTGTAAATATTGTGTAAATATTATCAGTAGACCTACTATAGTGTAAATATTGTGTTAATATTATCAGTAGACCTACTATAGTGTAAATATTGTGTTAATATTATAAGTAGACCTATTATAGTGTAAATATTATCAGTTAACCTACTATAGTGTAAATATTGTGTAAATATTATCAGTAGACCTACTATAGTGTAAATATTGTGTAAATATTATCAGTAAACCTACTATAGTGTAAATATTGTGTAAATATTATCAGTAAACCTACTATAGTGTAAATATTATCAGTAGACCTACTATAGTGTAAATATTGTGTAAATATTATCAGTAGACCTACTATAGTGTAAATATTGTGTAAATATTATCAGTAGACCTACTATAGTGTAAATATTGTGTAAATATTATCAGTAGGCCTACTATAGTGTAAATACTGTGTAAATATTATCAGTAGACCTACTATTGTGTAAATACTGTGTAAATATTATCAGTAGACCTACTATAGTGTAAATATTGTGTAAATATTATCAGTAGACCTACTATAGTGTAAATATTGTGTAAATATTATCAGTAGACCTACTATAGTGTAAATATTGTGTAAATATTATCAGTAGACCTACTATAGTGTAAATATTGTGTAAATATTATCAGTAGGCCTACTATAGTGTAAATACTGTGTAAATATTATCAGTAGACCTACTATAGTGTAAATATTGTGTAAATATTATCAGTAGACCTACTATAGTGTAAATATTGTGTAAATATTATCAGTAGACCTACTATAGTGTAAATATTGTGTAAATATTATCAGTAGGCCTACTATAGTGTAAATATTGTGTAAATATTATCAGTAGACCTACTATAGTGTAAATATTGTGTAAATATTATCAGTAGACCTACTATAGTGTAAATATTGTGTAAATATTATCAGTACTATACTAGACCCTTTTCACATTTTCCGGGTTTCTCAGAGTGGAAGTCGTCATAGTTGGGTTAAATATTATAGCTGTGAATGATACATTAAATATTTTTTTGTGTGCCCATTTGCTCACATAGCAAAAGAAAAATGCCACAGTAGTGATTTCACAACTTTCAAAAAGAGGGGAAAAATAGAGTGAGATTAATAACGGCAGTGAAAAGAGAGAAATATGTAAATTTTTAACTTTTAACTGTAACTTTTTTATTGTAATTTGATGCAAAAGTAATAAAATACAAAGTATTAGTGTTATAAATGTACAAATATCAAAAAAATGAAAATACAACAAACGTTGCAGGATTCACGATATCGATGACCGTTAAAACGCGTCATCACAGTCTGTGAAGAGGGTCTATTACTGGCCACCGGCGTGGAGAGACTCTTTCTTCATGGGCATAAGTTGCACGTTACATAAACATTCTGACCTTTCACCTCAACGAGGGAAAAGTAGCGTTTATACTTAAAGTTTGTGAAAGCTACCTTTGAAGTCGTTGGACTTGCCATCGCTCTGACTCCTCCTGGTTGTGTGTGTGTGTGTGTGTGTGTGTGTGTCTTTACTGTACTGTACTGTACTCTACTGTACTGTACTCTACTGTACTGTACTGTACTCTACTGTACTGTACTCTACTCTACTGTACTCTACTGTACTGTACTCTACTGTACTCTACTGTACTGTACTCTACTCTACTGTACTCTACTCTACTGTACTGTACTGTACTCTACTGTACTGTACTCTACTCTACTCTACTCTACTCTACTGTACTGTACTGTACTCTACTGTACTGTACTCTACTCTACTGTACTCTACTGTACTGTACTCTACTGTACTCTACTGTACTGTACTCTACTGTACTGTACTGTACTCTACTGTACTGTACTGTACTCTACTGTACTGTACTCTACTGTACTCTACTCTACTCTACTGTACTGTACTGTACTCTACTGTACTGACCGCATTCCCTTCTAGACCCTGGACCTGAAGCGGCTGTACTCAAACGAGATCCACGCCATGGCTAACACGTACGGCATCGAGGTGGCGCTGAGGGTCATCGAGAAGGAGATCAAAGATGTGTTCGCCGTCTACGGTAATGAGGCGTCCTGTGTGTGTGTGTGTGTGTGTGTGTGTGTGTGTGTGTGTGTGTGTGTGTGTGTGTGTGTGTGTGTGTCTGCAAAGCTGACCGCTGTCTCTCCTCACAGGGATCGAGGTGGACCCGCGCCATCTCTCTCTGGTGGCCGAGTACATGTGCTTTGAGGGCGTGTACAAGCCTCTGAACCGCTTCGCCATCCGGTCCAACAGCTCGCCGCTGCAGCAGATGACCTTTGAGACCAGCTACAAGTTCCTGAAGGACGCCACCATGCTAGGTACAGGCGCCGCTGCTCTCTTCCTGAGTTTATACTGTTTCAGCCCATTGACCCGTATGGTGGAAAGTTATGAACTTTGGCTGATTTTGACTCATAGAGGACAGGCTGAAGATTCGCTCAATCCCTCTAGCGCCACCAACTGTCCAAAGTTGCACTTACATTTATGCTAATAAGCCGTAAGGATTAGAAACTAAATTTTCCCGCACAAAATCCTACTTTTTCTAACTCATCCGACATCCGCTCTTCACGAAAATCGAATCAGATCATCTTCAGACCGTGCTGGTAAAAAAAAGTTATCAAAAGTAGGGATGGGTCGCGATTTTCGAATATTTGATTAGTTGATTTAATGATAGAATATCGAATAGTTTGTGCAATTATCGTCCTCAAAAAAATCCCCATGTTTTCGGCGCTGATGCGGTGCTGATGCGGCGCTGATGTGGCGCTGATGTGGCGCTGATGTGGCGCTGATGCGGTGCTGATGCGGCGCTGATGTGGCGCTGATGTGGCGCTGATGTGGCGCTGATGTGGCGCTGATGTGGCGCTGATGTGGCGCTGATGTGGCGCTGATGTGGCGCTGATGTGGCGCTGATGCGGCGCTGATGCGGCGCTGATGTGGCGCTGATGTGGCGCTGATGCGGTGCTGATGTGGCGCTGATGCGGTGCTGATGTGGCGCTGATGTGGCGCTGATGTGGCGCTGATGTGGCGCTGATGCGGTGCTGATGTGGCGCTGATGTGGCGCTGATGTGGCGCTGATGTGGCGCTGATGTGGCGCTGATGCGGTGCTGATGTGGCGCTGATGTGGTGCTGATGTGGCGCTGATGTGGCGCTGATGTGGCGCTGATGTGGCGCTGATGTGGCGCTGATGTGGCGCTGATGCGGTGCTGATGCGGCGCTGATGTGGCGCTGATGTGGCGCTGATGCGGTGCTGATGTGGCGCTGATGTGGTGCTGATGTGGCGCTGATGTGGCGCTGATGTGGCGCTGATGTGGCGCTGATGTGGCGCTGATGCGGCGCTGATGCGACGCTGATGCGGCGCTGATGTGGCGCTGATGTGGCGCTGATGTGGCGCTGATGTGGCGCTGATGCGGTGCTGATGTGGCGCTGATGTGGCGCTGATGTGGCGCTGATGCGGTGCTGATGTGGCGCTGATGCGGTGCTGATGCGCTCATGTGGCCAGAGGGAGGCGCTGCCAATAACACACCTAAAGCTGCCAGTCAGCGCTCAGGGTGTTTTATACTGGGCACGTTTACTGCAGTCCGAGCGTTGGTCTGGTTTCACACTTTCAACTTGAACCCTGGGAAATCACGGGAAATGATGCGCTCAATGTTAATCATTGTCTGTCCATCATTTTGCGTGACCATAAAGAAAAATGCCATGTCAATATTGAAAATGTTTGCATCTTAAACCATGAGGGCAGGCCAGTGTATTTCATATCGCAATGTGCAAACTTTGCGCAAGAGTTATGCCGGTGAGGGTCTTAAACGCCAGTCAATTATTCAAAGTGATAGTAAAAAACGAACCGTTTATCTGACGCTGCATTACGGGCGCATATTCTATTAGAGATGAACAGAGGTTAATCAAATGAATTTTTTAATATTTCACTAGTGGCCTTTTGTGGGAAAAAAAATATATTTTTTGTGAATCGAGAAGTATTTAGTGTTAAAAAAAAAGTTGTTTTTGAAATGACTAGCTGGATGTCGGTTGCGTTGATGCGCTATGAAATATTGTGGGCTTATGAATTGTAGTAGGCCTAGCTAATATTAATTTAATAATAAAAGTAGCCTAATCATAATAATAATTGAATATGCTTCCGTGCATGTCCACTGCTCCTCTGTGAAGGGCTAAAGGGCTTCCACAGGTACGACATCAAAGCAATTCATGTTTAAATATCCGACTGAACTTCAAACTTCCAGCGATGTCTGTGAAAAAGTGATGTGTGCTTGAGAAGCTCAAACCTCTGTTTGCCGCTGTGCGCTCAATCCATTGTTGGGGTAACAGCTTAGGACCCAGGACCAGTAGTAAAAAATGAAGACCAGGAGTCAGATTAATTAAAGAAAAATTTTACTGAAGAATAGTTTGCAGTTTCATCAGCAGAAGCCAGCTCAAGAGGAGTTCGTAGGCCGCGCTCCCTCTAACAGTCTCCCCGCCTCCGTCTAACGTACATACAATTTTCTGAACAGTTATACTGTTTTCAAGGTCTAGACACGTCATTACTGCCATGTGGAATGATTCTGATTCGTTCTAACAACATGCAATGTAAGCAACTTTCCACACGTAGACAGATAGGAGCATATATCACTAAAAATGCGTAGACTCCGTGTCGCCCAGGCCCAGATTAGTCCCCAGTGACCTCGGAGGTCATAGAAAAGACGCCTCCAAGTCTAGAATCGTCTGCCGAAAGGACCTTTCCAATACTGGATCTGCACAGAATCATGAGACGCACACACAAAGCTTCACAGAATAACAGTTTCCATCAAGGTCGGGACATCTTAACTAACTATCAACAAAGCTTCTCCAAAACATGCTGATACTACATTTAGTACAGAAGTGACTTTATTCTATAAAGAAAGAAAAGTATCAGAGAAGTACATTTCTCCCCAAAAGAGTCACATAGCTGTTACATGGATGACCCCGGGGGTCACCTCAGTAAGACATATAGTTAACACATGCTGATCTCTTCTCACTTCAAACACCAAGGACATTTGCCTGTCAGCACGTCTTGACACAGACATCAGAGCAGCTCCTGAATAATCTGGATTCAAAAGCACAGAGCAACTAAAACACTACAATATCCAAAATCACTCCTTGAATATAGAGAACTGATTTATCAAATGTAGGGAATGGTTATAACTTGATTATCATTCATTCTTATTTTAATATTGAACATAAAATCATTCTTGAAGGATATGTGTCTGATGAAGAGACAAGTGATGTTTGGCTTGACCCTTGACCCTTCACCATTATTTTATTTTAAGCTGTCAGTAATCTGGGGGGCCGGACATGTAAATTAAGGGCCTCATGGCCATGTCCCTGGTGTGAAATGCCTGGGAATTAAAAATTTTTCCGATCTCTTATATTTGTACTGTTTTTCTGAGGGTTTAGTCAATTCATTTCTTGATTGCCGTTTTGACAGTTTCCACCTGGGCATTTTAGTCATATTTGCTAATTCTCTTTAATGTATTTGCCCTGTTTTGATCAAATTTCCTGAGATTTTTTTGTTTGTTTGTCATCAACATTTTTTGGCGCTCTCCAACACACGACGGGACCCCTGTAGAGGGACAGATGTCCACCCAACATAGCTTTACCTGTCTCTCAGGGTTGCCAGGTTTTCACAACAAAACCCGCTAATCGCTACTCAAAACTAGCCCAAAACAAGCCCAATTGCTTTTCAGGGGGGCTTCTCCAGTAAAAATCGCATTTGGGGGGTAAAATATGTTTTTTTTTTTGGCAGGGTTGCCTACTAAAATCACATAATTGGGGTCGCTTTAACCCACGGACATGAAAAACAGCCCGCGGCAACAGTTTTCTGCGGGAAAACCGCAGACTTGGCAACACTACTCTCTCTATTTATATGTGTGTAGCCTTTACATGCGTGCATGCGGGGGAGGAGATGCGATTTTCAAATAAAAATCGAATAATTCCCAGCGATCATCGAATATTGTTTTTGCTTGAAATGCCCATCCCTAATCCAAAGCTTTTTGACCATCTCAATGCGCCAACAAAATCGACGAAGAGCACGCCAAATTGGACACATGGCTAGATCTCAGCAACGCTTTAGCGTATTCAGACCAAACTTGGTACATGTCATCAAAAGCATGACCTGAGGCTACATGTTGCATTTTGGCACAGCGCCACCTACTGGTCAGGAGATATGAACATTTACATTTTTGCTTATAACTAATTATAAAACTGGTCCCATATTGACTATTGTGGGTGTCGGCCATTTTGAATTTGGCCCTAAAATGCTGCATTTTAAGGATCATGCCCTGAAGGTGCTCAAAAAGTTGAGACAGCGCCACCTTGTGTTCAAAAGTAATGAAATTTCCAAAAATGCCTATTCTAATGAAACTGGTCTGATAGATTCTCTGGGTCATGTCGAGAACAATGAAACCAATTATATTTGGTTGAACCTGCTGTCCGCCATTTTGAATTTCTTTGAAAGCCTACTTTTTCTAACTCCTCCTAGACCGTTGGTCCAATTTTCACCAAAATTGTCTCAGATCATCTTCAGACCAAGCCAACAAAAATGATCAAAAGCTTTCCGATAAACTAAACCGTTCTCGAGTAACACGCAAACTAATCCGACGAAGAGTATGGCACATTGGACGCATGGCTGTATCTCCACAATGCTTTAGCATATTCAGAAACCAAAACTTGGTACATGTCATCACAATCATAACCCGAGGCTACATGCAGTGTTTCAGCACAGCGCCACCTACTGGTCAGGAGATATGAACAGTTTTACTTTTTCAGCTCATAACTAATTAACGCTTTGGCCAAAAAACATACAAGTGGTCTGTCCTGATTCAGTGCACCATGCCAAGTTGAATGACACCCATTTTTCCATATTGACTATCGTGGCCATTTTGAATTTTGTGCTAAAATGCAGTATTTTAAGAACGCATTAGCGCATCGTTACGAAACTCTGTATGTGTCATGAGGATCATGCCCTAAAGGCACTCAAAGTTTAGAGACAGTGCCACCTTGTGATCAAAAGTTATGATATTTACAAAAGTGCTAATAACTTCCATGGGTCATTCTGAGAGCAATGAAACCAATTATATTTGCTTGAACTTGCTGTCGGCCATTTTGATTTTCTTTGAAAACCTCCTTTTCCGCACTCCTCCTAGACCGTTGGTCTGATTTTCACCAAAATTGTCTCAGATCATCTTCAGACCAAGCCAACAAAAATTTATCAAAAGCTTTCCGATAAACAAAACCGTTCTCGAGAAAACACGCAAACGAATTTGACGAAGAACACGCCAAATTGGACGCATGGCTATATCTCCGCAATGCTTTAGCTTATTTAGACCAATTTTGGTACATGTCATCACAATCATAACCTGCGGCTACATGCAGCGTTTCAGCACAGCGCCACCTACTGGTCACGAGATATGCAAAATTGACTCTTGCTCATAGCGTATCATTATGTATCATGTATGTTTGCATGTCACATTGTTTGTGTTTTTGTGCTTGGCCCTGATAATGGCTTCTTGCAGTTATATTTATTGTTTGTTGTTGTTGTTTTGCCAGGCTCTTATGATGATCTCCGTTCGCCCTCAGCTTGTTTGGTTGTCGGAAAGGTTGTGAAAGGAGGAACCGGCATCTTCGATCTGAAGCAGCCGTTACACCGGGACTGAAGAGTTCAGCTGCTGCTGAGTTACTAATGCACACCACAATGACAAACACTGTGTTTTTGTCTGTATCAACAATAAATGTTTTTTTCTGTTTTGACTTCCTGTCATTTGATTATTTTGTTGTTATCATCACCATCATAATTTATTCTGCCGTCACAACACAACTATACCAGACGGCTGAAAGGACACACTGATACGTGTTTAAAAATATCAACTAAACAATTACAATTTCAACTATTGCATTTGCAGAAAGCACATATTTTGTGATCCAAATGAGCCAAGAATGCAAAATAATGAGCCTAATTAATTAGGGATAATAAAAGTCCATTTATAAACCTGCGAAGTTGTAATTACTGTATACAGTGTATTCAGTTTCTGATTATGAAAATATTAAATGCAATCACATTTATCATGTTATATTTATTTAGTTATAATTAATTTTGCAATGTGTTATGATGGTATCTGTTGGCAATGGTTACCATTTACTATTTTTAGTGTGATTTTTTTTAATACATTTTATATTAAAAACCAGTTTAGACATAACAGTAAGTTTAAAGATCATGATTATTAATTATCATAAAAATATATGACACCCACAACAATTAAAAAACTTTAAAATAATGTTAATTTAAAGAAGAGCAGTGAGTTTTAAATGACATTTTGACCACTGAAGTTGAAAATGTACCCGGTTTACCAATCTTGTGTAACACATGCATAACAATTACTGCAACAAAATATATTTATTTTACTTATTTACTAAATTAGAAGTAAATAATTGAAAAATCTATCAATATGCAACAAAAAAAAAACTAACAAGTACGCTTAAGGCCAAACAAAATGTTTATATGTATGCTTGTATATCATCATATTTCCAATTAATTCCTGTAAATTCCTGTTAAGTTTCCAAATTAGAATATAACAACTAGATTATACTGATTAAATGAAATTCTAAACATGTATAACGCTTTTATGATACTGTTAAAATAAAGAATAAAATACATAAATGCTTAATGTGATTTCTCAGAATAATACCTGGTTCGTGAATGAATGAATCTTTGAAATAAAGAATCGGTTCGCGATTCGGTGAATGCAGTTCACTCGCACTGATTCGTATGGAAAGGTGGATAGATAAATCGAGTATTTATTTATTTTACATATTTACTAAATTAGAAGTAATTAATTGGAAAATATATCAATATGCAAAAAAAAACCAACATGTCCGCTTATGACCAAACAAAACGTTTATATTAATGCGTGATACAGTTTACATACATTTCCCCCAAATGTCCAATTAATTTGCATAAATTCCTGTTAAGTTTCCAAATTGGAATATTTTTGACCACGGAAAGGTCAAAAATATTATATTTTAAATTCCCACGTAAAGTTTCTGGAAACTTTCCGCCCCTTTGCATTTGCAACCCTACTAACAATTGAATTGTACTAATCAAATAAAACCCTAAACATGTACAAAGCTTTTATAATAATGTTAAAATCTAAATGAGACATAAATAAAGAATAAAAGACATAAAAACTTGCGTGATTCCTCCGAAGTTCGTGAACGAATGAATCTTTTACCGAGTCGGTTCGCGATTTGGTCTGAATCATTCGGACAGTTCACTCGCAATAATTCGATTGATAAATTTAGTATTTACTTCAAATCTATTGAAACACAACCTTCAAAAATATAGGCACATCTTTATACGTGTTGGGTAGTTTATGCTCTGGTATAGAAACATATATATGTGGATTTCTAAAAAAGCCAATAACAACACATTGTGTCACGAGGTGCCTGTTACATTTCTCAGCGCTTTGTCAACACAAGCCAATCAAGTCGTTAGTGATTATCGAGAAGATTGTACATATCTATTTTGTTAGACGCCGTGCGCGCGCCCCCTGCCGGAGGACCGTTGGTTTCACCCAGAGCCATATAGAGAGAGAGTTGCGACAACTCCATAGACTCCAATGGAACGGTTTTTTTTACAGCAATGGCGGCTCGCGGAGACTCTCAATAGTTCCCGGAAGTAGCAGCCGCGCCATAGAGAACAGCAGAACAGACCGTTTGTGATGCACTTTTAAAAGGTAAGACGTTTAATCAGTAAGATTTTAAATGATCAGCACATTTTAATCAAAATAACTTGTACATTAAAGCCTGCTTGTGTAGATTATTCATCATTAAAAAAATATATATTTTAAAAACAACATCGCTGTAACTACATACTCATGCTACATACACAAGTCGATGTGTAATAAAATTATTGAAAATCAATGCATTTATTGACTATTAATTACCAAAAAGCGCAGTTCTGTCACTGTGACTATCAATTTGAATTGCCCGTCAAAGCACTTCCTGGAACTATTCGAGGTCTACATGAATCACGTGACTATCAAGCGTTTTGAACTTCCGTTGTCGCAACTCTCTCTCTCTATGGCTCTGGTTTCACCTTCCGCTCTGGAGGAGCAGTATCCCGTCATGCACCGGTGTTTGAGCGGCACGGCATCTCAACGTGTTCTGACTCAGGACATGCAGCGCCCTGGTCAATAAAAGAGAAATCCCGAGCTCTGTGTGGATCTTGACCCCGTGGATGATCTGATCCTCCTCCAGCTGTCTCTGAGAAGCGGAATCGCGTCGGTTCGAGCGACATGTCTCTGGTTTGTGCGAGTAAGTGAGTCTGTTTCTGTTAGCATGAGTGACTAGCGCTGTTAGCCATTGTTGTGTGTCAGCGCAAACTTTGTGTTTTGAGAAACTATAACTGCAAACTATGCGGGATATGAAGGTCGCTGTGTGTCTGAAGCCTGAGGGAACTTTATAGCTCGGTAAATAAACAACATGGACGCCGGGTTCATTTGATTAAAGTGGAACTAGTTTGTCCTGTGGCGGAAGGAAACTTGCTTTGAATGGATCCAGACGCTACACTTTATTTTAATGTGTTTTTGATACATATAAGCGCTGAATAATATGTATTCAGGGTGATTAGGACACGTTTGACCATTGAGATGAGCTGGGGTGGATAGTGTCCCCTGAATTCGCCCTTACTTTTAGGGTTAGTTCCATATTATGATGCACAATGTATAGTATCACCTAACAAGGACAGGGTAAAATAAAGTCTGAACTGATTTCTAATGTGTGTTGTTCTCGCCCCAGTCTCAAACGAGGTGCCGGAGCACCCCTGTGTGTCTCCTGTGTCCAACCAAGTGTTCGAGAGGCGTCTGATCGAGAAGTACATCGCAGAGAATGGAGCTGACCCCATCAACGGTCAGCCGCTGTCTGAGGAGCAGCTCATCGACATCAAGGGTACGGTGGCCCGGATGGACACACTCACTCCACCGGACACTCCACGGCTGGGTGTTTTCCCATGATGCACCTGTGCTCCTAAGATGAAGAATTTACGAGCGTATTTAGAAACTTTAGGGGCACATTTCAGGGCTCAGATTTTTTGAAGGGGCAAGTGAAAGAGAATTGAACTTGCCTGACCGGACAAGCTGATTAAAACGTCAAAAAATCACCAAAATGCAACAATTCTGCATTCATTTAGTGTAATTGGTGATCGATAGTAAATAATAATGTATAATGAACTGACGGTAACAAGGTTGAGCTGTTGAGGCTCGCACAGCCTCTCGAGGAGAAATCACAACAAATGAGCGCCGCTCATACAAAGAAACTCGGTTAACATGCACGGTTAAAATTACAAATTGTGGAGTTTTTATATTTATAACATATGATAGAGTTAAGCAACATCACAGAACCAAGAGTGCTGTTTTCCTGAATACCATCACGACTGAAAATGACACTGATTTCATATGACAGCTCCATAAACCATTATTTAACATTAAGTCACTTACATTTTAGATGCAATGTGGACTGTTTTTGTTCTATTTCAGCAGCGAAAATAGTTCCAAACAAATATCACAGCAGAACCACATCTCACAGCATCAGTGTGTGTTAGTGAATGATTCAGCGTTTTACATGAATCGGTTGAATCAAAGTTTCAATGAACTATTCGTAAACGACCGCCTAATTCTTGAATGAATCAGCCGTTTGAATGAATCGTTTAAATGAATGACTCAATAACTCACTCATTAAGATGGCCACCTACTGGTGGTTTAGTTTATTTCTTATTCATATATTCAAACATATTTTAAACAATTTCATTACATTATTTAATGCCGTTGTAATTTTTTTAGTTTAAATTATTTAATTTGATTGGTAACAGCCCTATAGTGTCTTGTTCTAACTTAATTTCTAGATCAAAGTAAAAAAAAAAAAATGAAAGCTTACGTTAGTGACAGATTTACTTGTTCAAAGGACAAGCACGTGAACCGGTTTAATGTCGAGCCCTGCATTTATATAGGTCACCTTGGAGCTCAACACCAGTCCTGCGTCTCACGGGTATATTTGGGGCAATTGTATGGGTCAAAATGATAAATTTTTCTTTTATTCCCAAAATCATTAGGATATTAAGATCATGTTCTATGAACATATTTAGTAAATATATCACAAATGTATTATTAGTAGTAATATGCATTGCTAAGGACTTCATTTGCACACTTTAAAGGAGATTTTCTCAATATTTAGATGTTTTTGCACCCTCAGATTCCAGATTTGCCAAATATTGTCCTGTCCTAAGAAACTTCACATAAATGGAAAGTGCATTTATTCATGATTTATGATGTATAAGTTCACAAAATTGAGCCGTATGACTGGTTTTGTGCTCCAGGGACACATATATAAAACACACGGGAACATATTTTGCCAATAATAACGATTTCTTCTGTGAAATCGCCTGTGTCAGTCTCCTACACTGTTGGCCTGCGTCATCATCACACGTGAACAGCGTCGGCCAATGGTGAGCCGGCGTTCTGGCGTAAGAGTTGCACTGTATTTACTACGTTAACAGTGCAGGAGACGGACACTGATGAGAAGATAAGGTTGAATAAAGTCGTTGTTTTTGTTTGTTTTTACGCACTAAAGGATTCTCGTGGCTTCACAACATTAAGGCTGAACCACTGGAGTCACTTGGACTATTTTAACATTCTTTACTGGCTTTCTGGGCCTTGAAAATGTTCATTAAAGGATTAGTTCACTTTTAAATAAACTTTTGCTGATCATTTACTCTCCCCCATGTCATCCAAGATGTCCATGTCTTTCCTTCTGCAGGCAAAATGAAGGTTTTTGATGAAAACATTCCAGGATTGTTCTCCATATAATGGACTTCAATGGGCTCCAAACGGTTCAAATGACAGTTTCAGTGCAGCTTCAAAGGGCTTTAAACGACACCAGATGATGAATAAGGGTCTGATCTAGACAAACCATCAGTTTCTGAGAGAAACCCAGCAGTATTTATGCTATTATTTTACCTCTTATCAGACGAGCATGATCATCTCTGAGCTCCGACATAACTTCCGCTAAGTGAGGTCAAAATACGAGCGCGGTCATGGATATATCAATCATAGATGCCTCATTCGACTGATCCGTGCAGGCGCTAATGAGGCATCTACGTATACATCTATGGACCTTGAACCGTTTGGAGCCCATTGAAGTCCATTATATGGAGAACAATCCTGGAATGTTTTCATCAAAAACCTTAATTTCTTTTCGACTGCAGAAAGAAAGACATCTTGGATGACATGGGGGAGAGTAAATGATCAGCAAAAGTTTATTTAAAAGTGAACTAATCCTTTAAATTGCTGTCTATGTTCCCAAGCTGTTTTAGGCACTTGGATCCACAACCATTTGAGACGCATTTGTCTATAGAAGTGCTGTAATTTGGCTCGACTGGTGGAAGTTTCCCGTGTTGCACCGAGGGCAGACCCGACTAATCGATAAGCCCTGCTCATATGGACATGATTTGAATATGCGCTCTGTACTTTCAGTGTCTCACCCCATCCGACCGAAGGCTCCCTCTGCCACGAGCATTCCTGCCATCCTCAAGTCTCTGCAGGACGAGTGGGTGAGTTCTCTGACCCGGCCGACCACATGAGTGTGTGTGTGTGTGTGTGTGTGTGTGTGTGTGTGTGTGTGTGTGTGTGTGTGTGTGTGTGAGTGTGTGTGTGTGTGTGTGTGTCCAGCGCTGAGTCTCCTCTCTTCCAGGACGCCGTGATGCTGCACAGCTTCACCCTGAGGCAGCAGCTGCAGACCACCCGTCAGGAGCTGTCCCATGCGCTCTACCAGCACGATGCGGCCTGCAGGGTCATCGCCCGCCTCACCAAAGAGGTCACCGCTGCCAGAGAGGGTGAGAGTGTGCCCGCGCGCCCGCTGGAGGTCCTCGGCGCAGGCCTGCCCGCACTCACCTGTTCTGTGTTCTGCTTGCAGCTCTGGCGACGCTCAAACCTCAGGCCGGACTGGTCGCTCCACAGGCCGCTCCTGCTTCCCAGCCTGCAGCTGTGGTCAGTCTTTACCACCAGTTCACACATGAGCTAGTGCTGGGAGAAATCGCCATGAGACAATTGTTCATATCAGTCGATAGCGATCATTATCACAATAAATGTCAAATCTTTATTTCTTTCAAGTTGAAAGTAGGGCTGGGTATCGATTCAGATGTTCCGATTCTCGATTTCAACTCAATGAATATAGATTTAATTCTAATAGCCTACTATATTTATAAAAAAAGAACAGTGAACATGAGTTTTCAAGTGGATAATTAAAGAGAAATGAAGAGCCACAAACATGTCTATTAAACTCTTTTTATTTTAGGTACACTTGGGTAGGCCTACATTAAAACAGAACCCATCTCTGTATTTCAAATGCATACAGTTATGTTAAATACAATTTTGTTTTTATGGATATTTTGATACACTTATTCTAAAACATAAATAGGATATTGGATGATTTTCAGCAATTTTCAGTAAAGGACAAGCATTTCTTGCGATTTAGCCGACCGTCATTCAGACTCTGTCCTTTTTAATGGAGGCTTTTTCCTCCAGGGGCGTCTGAGCTTTGATTCGAGCCCCGGATGATGCATTATATTTCATCACTATCTCTGTTATTTGCGTGCCTTCCTTAGATGCTATTGCCATTCGATTTTATCTTAACGACAAGCCTATATGTGATACCGGGCAGGATCGACTGGAAACCCCCGGGGGGAAAAAAACGATTCTTGGCCTTGAGAATCGATTTTGAATCGACTACATTTAAAAAAAAAACTATTAATCGAGAATTTTTTTTGCCCAGTCCTAGTTTAAAGGCAGATTTTTGCTCCTACATCCCTTTACAATGCGAGTAAATCGCTCGCATATGCGACTAAATGTCTATCGTTAGCCATTAGCTAATACATTCTTAGCCTCTAGCACACACACATTGGTGAGTAAAACCTAAGTGCAAGTTTAGTATAGATATACTTCACTCGCTGACCGCTCATGAGCATGAGTTGCAATCTTGTATTCGAATATTTGGGCTCATAAAAAACGAATATTTGTTTATTTAATTGATGTTATTTTGAGAAAATTAGACGTTTTTTTAATTTTTATTCATCAAGCTGTCGTCACCGTTTCTGAACAAACTTATGATTAGGTAATACACATTAAGCTTATGTTATATATCTTAAGGTTTTCATTCAGTTCAAAACATTAAACAAAAAATATAGGCCTAAAGCACATAAGCATTATAAGCTCAAGCAGCGCGAGCGGAAAAACACTAATAAAGCAGAGCACGCCAGTTATCGTGCAGAAGCTACATATACACTCGAGTCAGAATATGTTATCGTGTTTATAGTTTCACATTATAATGTTGAGAAAAACAATATGTGGATGATGATGATATTCTCGGGTGAGAAAACGAGCCCCGCTGACAGATGTTGCAGAGACAGATAACGGTGTTAAGTGAAGTTTCTAACAGCACTAAGTTTTGTCGAGGGTTTAACAACAGAAAACTTAAAGGAAGCATTTGTCTCGATCATTTTGCTATCATATCGGTTATCTCGCTCTCACTCGGTGAACATCTGCTCTTACCTGCACTCATGAACGCAGTGATGGACAGCTGTCCTCATTCAACTGCTGTTTGGATTTGATGTGATTTCTCAAACTCAGTTACATCAATTCATTTTATCAGAAGTAACTCCATTTTGTACGCTTATGTTCATCGCTTATGTTCATCTAAGTAATTCCAAACATCGTGAGGCAGTCGACAACATAATGTGATCAAAATACACTTCACTTATAAACACGCTCCACAGCGCCACCCAGTGGAGTTAGTTATAACTGCGAGTTTTAGAGGGATTTATCATGGATTCACTGCATTTACAAAGCAAAATTCGAATAGTATTTTTATTTTTCGGATATTAATTACAGATCGACTATTCGTGCACACCCCTAGTTCACACATGAGTTAGTGCTGGGTGGCATGGCCAAAGAAATTGGCATGATACAATTGTTCAAATCAGTCGATAGCGATAATTATCGTTTATACATTTAACACTAAATGTCAAATCAGTATTTCTTTCAAGTTTAAAGGCAGATTTTTGCTCCTACATCCCTCTACAATGCGAGTAAATCACTCGCATATGCGACTAAATGTCTATCGTTAGCCATTAGCCAATACATTCTTAGCCTATAGCACACACATTGACGAGTAAAACCTAAGTACAAGTTTAGCACAGATATACTTCTCTTGAGCGTGTGTTGCGATATGTAGTTCAGCTCAGTATGTTGTTGTGTTTGTGTTGATAGGGCGCTGGCGGAGAGGCCATGGAGGTCAGTGAACAGGTTGGCATGACTCCGGAGATCATACAGAAGGTGCGTGGAAACACCAGCGTTGTGTGTGTGTGTGTGTGTGTGTGTGTGTGTGTGGTCACATGATGTCAAACTGATCTTCTCTCTTTACAGCTCCAAGACAAGGCCACCGTCCTGACCACGGAGAGAAAGAAGGTGTGTGATCTGAACTGTGGTGCTTTTCTATCACTGTGGTGGTGTTGTGTGTCCTTGTGGTGGTGTTGTGTGTCCTTGACCTTTGTTGTGTGTGTGTTTCAGAGAGGAAAGACCGTGCCGGAGGAGCTGGTCAGAGCAGAAGATCTCAGCAAGTATCGCCAAGGGGCGTCCCATGCTGTGAGTACTGTCCTGTATACTCATCTGAGGTTTATAATGGAGAATTCAGCGCTGAATATCACTGCTTCTGACTGGATCTCCCAGCGCTGTTTTGCAAGGTCATGTTAGCTTAGCAACATGCTAACAAGCATTTTGTTTCCCCCCCCAGGGCCTTCACAGTGCCAGTGTACCAGGAATCCTCTGTCTGGATCTCTGCCCTTCAGACACCAACAAAGTCCTCACCGGTACGATTACACCATAACACCAGCGGTCTCATTTATAACCGCAAAACAGGCCCTGAAAGAGGCGGACGCTACTTCTGACGCATGAGTTGTGATTTATAAAAACAAACTTGACGGGAAAATTTGCGCACATGGACGCAAACTCTGACCCATGCGTACAAACTTAGAGTGAGAGAAAAAATGAAGAACAACTTAAAATGTTTTCATTTTGATATAAACATTTACATTAATATTTCCAGTTTCAGTGCACTGAAATTACTTAGTCATACTCAGAATTTAAACAGAAATTATATTAATTTTTGAACATGTTGACTTTTGATCAGTTTTCCTGTAACACACTTTTTTAATTACAGCTAGGATTAAATATAGGCTAATTCCTCTTTAAACTAAACTGTAGATCTCATGTTATGACAAAATATGTTTTAGTGAGAATGATGATCAGTGATGCACACTTCGATATCACACACACTTCAGGATTCGGTGGTCGAACGGTCCATTATCCAGTTTGAATATGTCCAATGATAATCTGTACACTCTGTGTCTGTGCAGCTGTGGTTGTAAAGACATCTTCACAAAATTATGAAAAATACCACTGTATTTGAAGGAGACAACTTGAAGAAAAAAATTACGATTTGCACGTTTCCTTTTTTTAAAATACTTTGTCAGTGACGCTCTGAGTCAGATGATTGTAATATTTACACCGCAATAAATAAGTTGGCCTATCTGTTTAAATTAAAATAGCCTAAACATCCTATGTTCACATTATCAGCAAAACTGCATGAATTTGAGTGGAAGGGTTTAAAATGAACAAAATATTTTGAATTAAAATAACATTTGGCCCGTGGAAATGAATGAATAAACTTTATTGTATTTTATACAATTTTGTTTTTATGGATGTTTTGATATATTTATTCTAAAACATAAAAAGGATATTGGATGATTGTCAGCAATGTATTGTGTAAGGCACAAATGGCATTTATAGTTCGCATCTAACATTTTTCAATGTATTTTACCTTTGACAGTGTTAAACACGGTGTCAAGTGGATGGTAATATGCATGCAGATGAGGTTATGCAGATGAGGTTATGCAGATGAGGTTATGCATAGTAAAACTAGGCGTTGTAAGCTTCATAAATGGTGATTTCAGGGTGGAGATGCACATACACACAATCTTCTGCTGGCTGTGATTTATAAAGGGATTTTTGCGCAGGTTCTGGCATACACATGGTTTTATAAATCTGAGTTTTTTTTGTGCGTACGCAAAATCTAGCTTTTGTGTGTACGTACACTTTTAGGATGAGATCTAGGCAAAGTTTTATAAATGAGACCATCAGCGCTGACTGTAGTGTGGCTCTCGCAGGCATGCCTCCACTGACCGCTTCTCTCCTCAGGTGGTGCGGATAAGAATGTGGTGGTGTTCGACCGGCGAGAGGAGCAGATTGTTGCCACCCTCAAAGGACACACTAAAAAGGTGTCGTCGGTCATCTACCACCCGGCTCAGGTAGGCCCGCGCTCCTGCTCTCCACACATGCACTCCTTCACCCTGCTCTCAGGTCTCACCTGTCTCTGCTTGTGCTCCGCCAGTCGGTGGTGTTTTCGGCGTCTCCAGACAGCACCATCCGCGTGTGGTCGGTCACTGGAGGAAACTGTGTGCAGGTCATCAGGGCTCATGAGGCGGGTGTTACCGGCCTCTCTCTGCACGCCACCGGAGACTATCTGCTGAGCTCCTCTGAGGACCAGGTAAGACACACACACACACAGGCACACACACACACACACACTAGGGATGGGCGTTTTTGTCAATTTTTCATTTCGATCATCGATAGGTCTCAAAAACGAGTACTTGGGTACTCGGGGGCGGGGCATGTGCAGGGGGCGGGGCATGTCCGTCATTGAGATAATGAAAACTGTTATGAAAATGGTTGTTGACAAATACAAACGTAACATGAACATATAAAAAATAACTGCTAGATTGTGATGCATAAATGTCTTTGAAAAAGAAACATCTTTATTAAATGACCGTCTCAAATAGCCAAGTCAGTAATATCGAGCATTGCCTTTGAGCTGAAACTGTGAAATAACACCACCCTGCAGAGCTTGCTAGCTGGTTAATAAACTCAACCAAACGCACCTTATATCAGATTAATATGAAGATTAATATGAACCTATTACGACATAAATCAACATAAACGGACGTGAATGCGCACGTGAACTTCAGCGTGCTAGATTTGACAGGCGAAGGGTTTGAAACGGAACATTTTGAACAACGCTGATACACGGACAACGAAAGCACACAGAAACAACATTTTATTAAAATCCTGTTCTCATTATAATGCTTTGACAGATTGACTCTGCATATCATGCACTTCATTGTATTATTCATGATCGAAGTGTTTACAGACATCACTGCGCGTTTTCAAACTCATAACGAAAAACAGCTTTAAATAAACTAGGTCTACTGTTAAAAAATACGAGAACAGTATAGCACTGCTGCATTACTAATGTCAATGATTCTGAGAAAGAAATAGCAAATCTATAAAGAATATCTGTCTCTAAACTATCATGTCGAGCATTAATGCGTTTGAGCTGAAACTGAAGAGAATGAACAGCAGCCGGTATAACGGCAGCGCTTTTCTAGCTTATTAAGCTCAACCAAACGCTTCTTATATTAGATTAATCAGATAGACAACATAAAATTAATCTTACAATGTGATCTGCAGAAAAGGACGCGAATGCGCTCATGAACTTCACGCGCTAGTCTGAGTGTCGCTAGTTTCTCTGTGGATTTCCTTTATCAGCTGATACACGGGAAGCACAGATCATTTACAGCGTTCTAGTTCCATCGTGTTCTCGTTATAATGCTATGACAGATTGGCACATCTTGCACTAACCATTCAATGATCAGTGATTCCAGACATCACTGCAGTGCACGCCTCAGTTTCACTTTATTTCTCCGCGGTCTGGAGACTGTATAACGCTAACCAATCAGACCTCCGGTACCGCGCAAAACGACACCATAACCAATAAAAAAAGAGACAAATATATTTTTTTCAGGGCGATCATCGTTCTCATGATCAGTGATCGCTGTCACGTTCCAGTACTCGATTACTCGACCACTGTTGCCCATCCCTAACACAGACACGCACAGAAAAACACACACAGAAAGATACACACAGACATAGACAGACACAAAAACAGACACACACACACACAGACACGCACAGAAAAACATAGACAGACACAAAAACAGACACACACACACACACACACACACACAAAAAAACACACACACACACACAGAAAAACACAGACAGACAGATACACACACACACACAGACATACAGACAGACACAAAAACACACACACACACACACACACACACACACACACACAGAAAAACACACACACACACACACACACACACACACACACACACAGACATACAGACAGACACAAAAACACACACAGAAAAACACACACACAGAAAAAAACAGACAGGCAGATACACACACACACACACAGAAAAACACAGACAGGCAGATACACACACACACACAGAAAAACACAGACAGACAGATACACACACACACAGACATACAAACAGACACAAAAACACACACAGAAAAACACACACACAGAAAAAAACAGACAGGCAGATACACAGACATACAGACAGGCAGATACACACACACAGACATACAGACAGACACAAAAACACACACAGAAAAACACACACACAGAAAAAAACAGACAGGCAGATACACACACACACACACACAAACACACAGAAAAACAGAGGCTTATGGGTGAGGAACAGTTCACAAGCAGCGTGTCTCTTGAAGTGGTTTGGTGGTTCAGTTTCACTTCCCCTGTGAAATGAACGAAAGCATTGTTTGTTTGTGTCTGTCGGAGTGTAATGCATCTCTCGTGTGTGTGTGTGTGTGTGTGTGTGTTGTAGTATTGGGCCTTCTCTGATGTCCAGACCGGACGTGTCCTGACTAAAGTCACCGATGAGACCGCTGGATGTGGTATGTATTCCTCTCTCTGTGTGTCAGATATTGTGTTGGTAATGTAAAATATTCACCACATTATTTATACATTTGGGAACTGAACTATATTAATTTAAGTGGGATGATTTAACATATAGTTTCATTGACATTAGAGCCTGAATTTTTTTTGGGAAAATGGGAAAGTCACACAAAGGGGGAATCATGTCATTTTGATAGACTTAAAAAAAAAAAACATATTATAATCATCCCATATGCATAATTAGGCTATTCCTGAATCGCCACTTTTCTTTCCTCGGATCCGTCACGTTATGAGAAGGAGCGTGAGTTCGTTTAAAATCGGTTGGATGTTTTAATTGACTTAAAAAGACATGCAAGTGATACATTTTTGTGACTGTTGCACTTATCACTGATTTGCTGATCTGATAGTGTGGATTCATTAACTCATCTAACACATGCCATAGTAAGGATATTTTTTGTGGGAATTTTCTCTATTATAAGCACCAAACCTGCAGGAATGAGTCAAATTAAACACAACCTGCAATCCCTCTCTAAAGTTCAGGCCCTGGACAGTTAAAACCGTTATTGTATTATGAGGGCACTAAGAGGACTGATGTAGTGTAAAACTGAACATCGAGCTCACTTTGAATCAGTGTTAGTTAGGGTTGGGTATCGTTTGGGTTTTTTTCGATTCCGGTGCCAAACCGATACTTTTAAAACGGTTCCGGTGCCTAAACGGTGCCTGAACCGATACTTTTTTTTTTTTAAAAGGCCACAAAACGAGGTGGATGACATTAAATGGCTTTATTTATTTATTTTTTATTTAAATTGAACCATTTATTAAAAGTTTAATGTATACTTAAATGTATGAATATAAATAAATACAAAACACAATTTACTTATTTACAAATTATAATTGACTTATTTACAAATTCACAGTAAAACCTAAGCCACCTAACCCAACTACAACAAGCCTAATATAACTCTTAATTACAATAATAACAGCAGTCGTCTGTATTCTTGGTATGCTACTAACCAGCTTCGAGTATTCTCTGTATATTTCTCTGGCTAAATATTTTAGAACGCATCGTCTTAATGTTTCCATGGTGACGCGTCATGTTTCTCACATGACACACAGCAGCCGCAATAGCACTGACAGCTCAGCTGTATCGGGTTTATTTCGTTTTTTCTTTTTATTCAAAATATTCACAAACTTCTTAACTGTGTCACGAACTATCTGATGTTCAAATGTGTGAGTGAATGTGTGTTAGTTGATCTATAAAGCGCAATGGGCGGCGCCATGTTAGTTTGTGCCTCAGAATCGGATCTGTCGGATTTAACCACAGTCTATGGATTTAACGTTACAACACTTGAGTTCATTCTCGTCTCACGAAATACATGAAAGTAAGTGACCAGTGAACTGGAGGAAGAATATAGTAAACGCTATAGTTACTATATAATGTGCATTTATCTGATGTGAATAAAACATGTAACGTTAGTCAAATAATAATCGTCTGAAAGGATTGTCATAGCCGCTTTCATAGACATCAGTGTGTGCTTTTTGCTAGTAGCCTAACGTTACGTATGAGCATTTAAATGTCTGAAACCTGGAATAAACATGATGTGGTTGAAAACACTGAATAGTTGTCATGAGTTGTGATTTGACGAGCGCTGAGCGTCTGTCTCGGGCTCAGCCAAAGCGCGAAAGCACGTTTGAATTTTGGCACCGAAATGAGGAACCGAAATCTGCGTTCTGATTCGGTCCGGTACATACCGGTTATATAAGTACCGGTGCCATATTGGAACCGGATTTCGGTACCCAACCCTAGTGTTAGTTTTATGTCCTGCATCAGATGTTTTGAATCTTAGCCACAATGGCTTGAAATGAGCCAATGAATATGTACACCATCTTCAATAGGCTGAAAAACATATTGCACAGCCGTTAAATGTGATTGTGTTTCCCGCTCTTTTCTTCCAGCTCTGACCTGTGCTCAGTTTCATCCTGACGGTCTGATTTTCGGCACTGGCACGGCGGATTCTCAGATCAAGATCTGGGACCTGAAGGAGCGGACCAATGTGGCCAACTTCCCCGGGCATTCAGGTCCTGTGACGGCCATCGCCTTCTCTGAGAACGGATACTATCTGGCCACTGGTAGGTCATGTGACCGGGAATGATGGACTGATGTCATTTCTACAGCACTTCATACAGTACAGATTCTTCCAAAGCAGCTTCACCGTAATGAACAGTGTTAATGCTGTAAAACCTGTCCGTTCTCAATCTAATTGAGTTTCAGCTTATAGTGCCGTTATTCAGTTCAGTGTTGATTCAGATGTAGAGAAGCTGACATCATCAGCTCCTGACTGTTAAAGTGTTGTTTGACCTGTAGGTGCTCAGGACAGTTCACTGAAGCTGTGGGATTTGAGGAAGCTGAAGAACTTCAAGACAATCACTTTGGACAACAATTATGAGGTCTTGTATAACCCACCGCTGCCAGTGCCGATGTTTGACTGTGAGTTATGGTGAAAGCCTGGCTAATGTTCCTGTGTGTCGTGCTCCTGCAGGTGAAGTCTCTGGTGTTTGACCAGAGTGGAACATATCTGGCGGTCGGCGGGTCGGACATCAGGGTCTACATCTGCAAACAGTGGTCCGAGGTGCTCAACTTCTCTGGTGAGTCCAGCAAAACAACTCTCGTCTTAGTCCTGTGTCAAATGTGCTTTTTGGTTTCTTTTTAGTTATCATATGTAGTCAGCAGAGTCAAGTTTAAGTCGACTAAATGCCTTGCGGTTTAGTGTAGTTTTTGTCAATGGAAACTTTCACATTTACACTGCAGGTCTTGATGCACAATTCCGATTTGGTGACACTATCCGATTTTCTTGACGACCCGCTTCTCTTTTAAAAGCGAGCCGTATCCGATATTTGCATTCGCACTACACACCGGCGAGATGTTCAGACCCGGAAAAGGAAGTAAAATGGCGCAATACGCAATGGATGCAGACGACTGATTATTCAGTGTTTTGTTGTCTGCACTATCTTTAAAGGTCAGGAAAACATTGCTCTCGTCTTCATCGCACCATCAGTGTCATGTGATCGCAGTTCGTGTCCAGCTGAGATGATGTCATTTGCCTCCGCCCCTTTTTCAGTGACGTACGACTCGAGTTTACTGGGGAATATCCGATTTGACCGCTTGCATTGCAGACACAAGTGCACAGATTTATTACCACATGTGAGTGAGGCCTGAATCTGATTGGAGGATATCGGAATTCATGCAGTTTTTCCCGTGCTTACATGTCCACATGTCACATCCGATCTGTGCCACATGAGCGGGAAAAATCTGAATTGGGTCACTTGAACCTTGCAGTGTAAATGGGGCTTGGTCACATGTTTGTCACGCTGCATTGATATTCCTGATTATTTTGCTCCATTATAAACACAACGATTGTCTTTTGAGTATCATCAGAATGGTTGCACTTTCACAGATAAGCACAAATCAAGAGAATGTCGACCCACATGCATTACATCTAGTTAAATGATTATTATAGGATATTTATCATATAGGCCTAATGGAAAAAGAAACTTCTTTAAACATTTAAAACAGTGAAATTCCACATTAATGTTGTTCTATTAAAACAACAGCAAAAGACGTTGTATCATCACACAGAGGTTGTGTAAGTGCAGTTCTTCAGCAAACACAAGCGTAAAGCATGAGGATCTTGGTTTTGACACGATCGACCCAGGTTCGAAACCATCTTCTGCCGAGCATGCTCTCCTCTTTTCCCATCACACATCACATCGGAAAGGCATTTACTTTCAATAAAAATTAAGAAACCGTTCTAAAATTGGAAATAAAGTGCCTAAAGAAATTATATTTACTAATAATAAAAGCATTGATTGGGAGGGGTCGGTGTAGGGAGGGCTATTATTGTCCCATTAAGTCCATTTCATAATTTTAATAAATATAATCTTTGAAATTACTTTGAAATGTAATTTTTTTTTTTATATATATATATATATATATAATTTTTTTTTTTTTTTTTTTTTTTTTTAAAAACAATAGTGTTTTGTGTCTCTTAATGTGTGGTGATCGCTGTAGCGCCTCAGTTAAAGCTGCTCGTGAACCCATCATCTCTTCCTTCTAGTTCATTGAGAAGCATAAAATAAACATGAAGGAACACTAAAAGAAATGTTTCAACTGCGGAAAGACGTCAGCACACACCGTTTTTCAAGTTCAAATCCACAGACGTTAATCTCCTAACTCTCCTGACTGCTTTGTCGGACAAACCGGCCGATTCTGCGATGTGATTGGTCAGATCGCCTGTCAATCAAACTCACAAAGGGTGAATTAGTGTAAATATCATCTAGCAACACAATTTTGGTCAGTTCTTATTTTTTAAACTACATTTTAGTCGTTTTTTTTTTTTTTTTGTCAACGATATTGCATGACGGTGTAGTCACAGTTATCGTTTATTAGGACTTCTTGGTTTATGGAAAGAGATTTTTCGTGATATTTTCTGTGTGTGACGTGAGGTTTGTGGTAGCGTTGAGCTGATGTGTGTGTCGTCTCTTGTAGATCACTCTGGTCTGGTGACTGGCGTGGCTTTCGGTGAGCATGCTCAGTTCTTGGCTTCCACCGGCATGGACAGAAGTCTGAAATTCTACAGCCTGTAATGGAAACGGGAGCGCTCCGGACAGATGTGCTCATTTCCCCACAGCAAACACACCCTCAGTGAGAAATCGTGCATGTGTATACACAGATATACATCCACTGTCATTGTAGTGATGATTCCTCTGATATCTACAGCCTGACATCAGTAACTCTTCTCCATTATTGCTTCAAGAGCTCTTGTTTTCCTGTCCTCTTTTAAGCTTTGGTTTTAGGCTGGCAAACTCTGTTAGTGTCCCATGACTTCTTTTTTTTTTTTTTTATCCTTTTGTGGACAATAACAACAACTGTGACATAGATTCCAATAAAGTCTAAATTGTTTTTATCTGTTGTTCTAGTGTGATTTTCATGTCTGTTGAAGGTGCTTCAAGAACTGATCCGCAGTTTTGATCTAATGAAGAGCAAAGGAAGCGCTTCATGATGATTGACAGAAATATGTACGCTTCAGATAGATTGGCAGTATTTTGATGTATTTGCAGTGGAGGCTAGATGAATATAGTACATCAGTTCTTGCCGGTGTAGATTTCTGACCTAACAACTAAAACTATCTAACTAACTAAAACTAGGATCTGGGAAGAGGTACAGCGCCGTCCAGTCCGGGCCCTCACACTTCCCTTGATGTTCTACAAAAAAGACGGAATAATGAGTATATCGCACTGCCTTCGCTCCACACGGGCATCAATGAGCCTCGGCCGCCCATGGAGGTTCTTCCTCTGAGCACTTTTGATAGAGACTGACCACTGCAGAGCGGGAACAGCCCACAAGAGCTGCAGTTTTGGAGATGCTCTGACCCAGTCTCTAGCCGTCACAATCTGGCCCTTGTCAAACTCTCAAATCCTCACGCTTGCCCATTTCTCCTGCTTCTAACACAACAACTCTGAGGACTACATGTTCACTTGCTGCCTAATATATCCCACCCACTAACCGAGATCATCAGTGTTACTCACTTCACCGGTCAGTGTATGTTTATATTTGCTGGGTAACCCATTGAAGAGTTGCCAGTCTAAATGTTGTTGTACAATGGCAGTACTGTTGTGAATAATCCAGCAGGGGGAGCTCTTCTCCTCTGGCTTCAAGATCATCCTCTATGATAATTCATCTATTAGTCCATGTGTGTTCAGACTCAGTCCTGCAGAGTTCATCTCCAACCCCAGTTACACACACACACACACACACACACACCTAGCTAATCCAGCTCTTCAGCAGACTAGACACTTCCAGACCGGTCAATAAACACTGAGTCTGGACACCCCTGGGGCCTGTACCATGATGGTAGTTTAACAAACTCAGGGTTACAGGATTAGTTTCGAGTTGACCAAACCAATCTATTCAGGCTTTGTTGGTCCCATGAGGCTGATCATCAGCTTTCTCTGTCAACTCAGGCTCTGATCCTAAGTTTAGGAGCTGTAACATCAGCAGTGAACAGCCAATCACACGCTGTGGATCAGTCAAACTGAGATTCACTTCTCTCTCAATGATTGAAAATATTAAAAATTTAAACAAATTTACTCAGGAAGAAGAAAAGAGATGTCTATGAAAGTGGACAACTTTAAAAATAATCGTACTTAGTCAGTGCAAGTAAAAGTTGTGAAGTTAGTTTAGTTGATAAACAGAGAGAATTGAACATTTAAACTCACATGTAGTCATTTTATAGCTTTATTTATTGATTTTAAAGCTTATTTTTATGACCTTTATATAGGCTATTTATATTAATTTTGTGCCTATTAATGATTGATTAACTAAAATTATACATGTGCAATTGATTATGGGTATAATAATTACTTAAATGATATCTAAGTCATTCAAAATGATTATAATAAATAAGCTTTCTTAAAAGCCAGACACTTTAGTCTTTAAAAACCATTTGCTATGTAGTGACCTTTAATTTGGAGTAGAAACAGGGGGCGTGGCTTCATTGCATCAGAGGCGTGTCACTTTGCTCACAGCTGATTGGTCCAATTTCAGTTTGAGATCTCATATCCAGAACATAACCTGTCCTGGAGCAGGTTAGCCGTGGAGCATAAGTTACTATGGAGATAAACACTGCTGAAAGCCAAACCACTTTAATGGTACCTTAAACCCAGGATTAGTACAAACTAAGCTTAAACATATCTGGCTAGCCAGCTAAACCGGCTTCATGGTATAGGCCCCTGATCTAGTCATCGTCCTCATATTATTATTATTATTGGCAGGTATTTATATGCATTTTATGTGAGTATCTGCTATACCGTTATCTCATTGATTTACAATACAAGCATCAGAAAGTCATATTAATATCAGAATGTGCACCAAACTGCATATTTTTCTCAGTTTGAGCCTCTGAATAAAACTATTTTTTTCCTCCATATTCTCACTAAATCTGACTTTATGAAGCATAAACGCCTCGTGTCAATATGATGCATAACTGCATGATGCTCTCAATAAACAAGAAGTTCAAATTGATATTTGTATGATTATTACATTTGGAATATATATGGACTTTAAGGTCGAAGAAATAAAAATAGCACGAGTTTATGAAATTGTTTATTTCGCTTACGTGGTTTACAAACAGAAAAAGTGCAGACAATTATGAATTTATAAAGAGCACTACACATATACAAAATTATATTGCAAAAAAAAAATTTTACATCTTTGTTTTGATATCAATAACTTATGGCATTCAGAGAAAAACGAGTGACATTCAGAGCGTAACTGTGTGTCAGTGCTTGGCAGTATTTACAGTGTTCGGCTTATTCCTACAGGTTTGACTATTATAGTTACAGTTACAAACACTCTACAAATTAATATTCACATTAGAGAAGTGAAAATAAGCAAATAGCCAGCAGTGTGCGCTGATCTCAGACCTGCGGGTTTAGAGAGAAAGGCTTCAGGGGAATATGAACATCTGCTTCCTAAAGAGGAGACTCATACACACTTAGAACAAAATATGATTTTCCGTCTTATTTGATTCTTATAAAACATTAAATGTTCTTGTCATGGCCTGTTCCAGACAGACCTGGTTAGATACGATGAGCCGCTTCGGCCTGTGACAGGGGTTCAGAGGTCAGGCCAGTGTTCCTGAGGCTTGCACGCATCCCAAAAATGATGCTGTTATGGCATATGGTTGGCGTATTGCATTATGGGAGATTGGCGTGTGTTGGCCGGGGCATCCAGGCCGAGCGAGCGTCTGTAAGCGGCTGAGAGTCTGTAGAGCACATCTGCGGATGGACACGACTGGGCTTCGGCCTTCTGGGTCAGCAGCATCTCAAACAGAGAGCTGACCTCTGACATCAGAGCTCTGCCGCCCAGGCCGCTCTTCCCCGGGCTTTTTCCAAACGTGGAGAAAGAGCTGGAATCATCAGGACCGGCCACGGGACAGAGGGCATCATGGGGCGAGGGCGGCCCGTTCGGGACAAACAGGTTTTCATGGTAGTCGGTGGTCAGAGGAAGAGAAAGACGAGCTATCCACGCCGGATCGGGCATGTCTGAGAACACATCGTCTGAGGACAGAGGAAAGATCAGATCATATATCACTGAGTTCATGTCTTTCACAAGAGTATGGATATTAATAAGTTACAGAGATATACACTCTTAGAAATAAAACCCAGTGGGTTCTTCACTCAGTTTTAAAGAACCCAAAGGCCAGAAAGGTAGGAGATACTTTCATGTTTAATGGGTTATTTTAGTTTTTCTAGAGATAAAGTATGTGGTTTAAAGCTCCACTGTGTGATATTTTCCCCCATCTAGTGGTGAACTTGTATATGACCATCCAGTGAATATTAGTTTCTGTTCCTCTCAATTCCGATGTTGTTTTAACTCCTACGGTGGCCGATTTAGTCCAAGATTAACATGGCTTCCAGTTCGACCTCGTCCACATTGGACACAGAGCCATCGAGTGTTAAAACGCCAAAGGCCAAGCTTGAGTTTACGGGTTTGTCCGTCTTTGGCTAATGTACTTTCAAGATGGAGGGGCAACATGGCGACCCGCATTCAAACCCTCACCCGTATGTGTTTACAATGGCATATTATAAACTTACCAGAATACTTTATTACTTGAAAGAAGTAAATCTACATTAATGAGCACATATATTTTTGAAAGAACTAAGTGTTTTTAGCAAAGAATAAACTAAAAAAGATACACAGTGTAGCTTTAAAGACACTTTGGTAACACTTTATTTTGATAGTCCACTTTTGTCATTCTACTAACTCTAAGTAACTTTGCAACTACATGTTAACTAACTGTCATTAGAGTATTTGTAGACTGTCTGATTAATATTTACTAAAACTTTATTTTGTTGGTCCCCCAACAGACATTCTACTCACTATAAGTAACTATAATTCAACTTATTCTACTAACCCGAACCCTAACCCCTAACCATAACCTACTAATACTCTAATGACAGTTAGTTGACATGTAGTTGCAAAGTTACTTATAGTTAGTAGAATGTTTAAAGTGGACTATCAAAATAAAGTGAAACCGACACTTTTTGTTCAAAATTAACAAAATTTGAATGAGTCAAGTTTCAGAATAAAAAAATACGACTTTTTATCTCACAATTCGGACTTTTCCCCTCTCAAAATTACACGATATGAAGTCGCAATTGAGAGTTATACAGTTAGAATTGTGAGATGTAAACAATTGCGAGATAAAAAGTCGCAATTACCTTTTAAAATGTTTTATTATGTGGCAGAAACAAGCTTTCAAATGAACCCTTTTTCAAACATCAGTCTTTGTTACTGAAATAAAGTTTGACGTTAGACTAACGATTTTCGCCAAATTAGGGTCCGTTTCTAAAGTTACACACGACACACACGTTTCTAACTTCAATAACGTGAAGAGAATATAACCAACTGTAAAGTTGACTGTGTATAAGTCATTCTCTTCAAATGCTATTGAGCTTTAAAGTATTGTATATTTTGAGTATATGATCCCATTCGGTAGTATTTAACTACATAATGATTTGACAGTTTATTTTAATAAACATCAAACATCTAAAAGGTGTTCATCATGTCTGACACCTAGATGAACACTTTACAGTTGTTGTTTTGGTGACTGTAAGTCATTCCCTTTTACTGTTATTGAAGTTAGAAACGTGTGTGTCGTGTGTAACTTTAAAGACGGTCCCTAAATTCGCGAATCGCGTCGTCAAGCCAACTTTATGCCAGAGTTTAATGCAGCCTTCACGTGCTCTCCGAAACTTCCTAATTCCCACTTTAGAAGTAGTGATTACGAGCTTGTTGCATTCAAGTACTTTGTTGTCGGAATGAACAGGAATCATGGAGGTTTATTCTCACATATTTATTGGAAAAAATCTTATTAAAACCAACATCATATGTAGTGTCACTGTCACGCTTTCTGCCGATTCTGTAATTTCAGTCATGCAGGCTATTTTCGTTGTGTATCAAACATACAATACTCTTCAAATGATTACTTGTACATGTAAATACTACATTAGTAGTTCTCCCCGCCACCATGTTTAAAGTTTATGACACGGGAAATTGGGTATCAAAATTATTTCCGAACTTCTGGTAAACACGACATCAGAGGGCGTTCATGTGCAATTTTTACCTAGGAAACTCGACGATAATTGCGATAGCACATGAAGGCATGCCCCTGGTTTAACTATAGCCTATTATAAGTGTTTAGACCTGTCGGGAAGGTTTTCGCGGGAAATTGCGTACATGCGTCACTCGCGTGTCTCGTCATATCCGTAAGCAGAGTAAAGTCGCTGGAGAAGGAGATCGCGACAGAGCTCGTGATAAAACCAGAATCAACATGGGCTCGGCTTCAGGAGATGGAGAACTCAGATGATGGAGATGATGGTTTTATCACTCAACAGGTGAGTAAGTGTGTTATTAAACAGATAAACTGCCATATGTCGCTCTAACAGGAGTTAACTGTAAAGATGATCTATTGTGAAGATCAGTTCATATGGTTGATGTGCTGGAGTTTATTCTTGTCTATTAATGAGTAAAGCTAACATCTTCAGCTAGTCAGCGCGAGATCCTTTATCTAAACTGCTTATATCTCTTAAGACTATAGTGAATGTTTAATCAGAGAATCATAATCATCTGCACTATTTATATTTATCACGCCACACGTGATAGTGTACCTTTAATTAATAAAATGTAATTAAAAGGAATTAACTAAGTTGTTGTTTCTACATTAATTTGGAGAGTAACTGTGAATTATGGTAATTAATATTAAAAAACGTTAACATTAACTGTTTCTTCTAAGAGTAATATATATCTTCATGTAATCTATAATTTTTCACACCGACTAATATTTAGCGCACATCATCTACTTTCATTATGTTGTTGTTGTTGTTGTTGTTGTTCTACATCCTTTTTGAATGGAAACGAGTCGACAAAATAACTATTTTTTTCCATGGCTGAAAAATATTCATACAGTTTTCGAATAACGTGAGCGTGAGTAAATAATGACAGTATTTTCATATTCCTGTAAAGGGAAGTTGATCACTATGACCAAGTGCAAAGAATGTCTACAAAAACCCTGACCATAAATGCAGCTTTAAAATATACACATTGCTTATATATATAATGGTTTTGACAACATTTGACAGAAGCAAATGTTTTTGAAGGCTGTCTGAATCTCCACTTGTTTACTCGTTTGAGTTTGTGTAGATGAAAAACAGGATGGCAGGAAATACCAGGACGAGGTGAGCGTTTATCCTCACTACAGTAAACAGGCATTTCCTCGGCCTGACGCTCAGTGTCCATCAGCACGGCTGCCTTTAAAGGAACACGCCACTATTTCTGGAAATAGGCTCATTTTCCGTCTCCTCTCGAGTTAAACAGTTGAGTTTGACCGTTTTCGAATCCATTCAGCCAATCTCCGGGTCTGGCGGTAGCACTTTTAGCATAGCTTAGCATAGATCATTGAATCTGATTAGACCGTTAGCATCTCGCTCAAAAATGACCAAAGAGTTTCCCTATTTAAAACTTGCCTCTTCTGTAGTTACATCGTGTACTAAGACCGACGGAAAATGAAAAGTTGCCGATATGGTAGGAACTATACTCTCATTCCTGCGTAATAATCAAGAGCTGTGAGCGTCCCATGAGTGCAGCGGCGCAGTGATATTACACAGCGCCTGGAAATAGTCCCAGCATGCTCTCTGTGTAAGCAGGTTGTCACGTTGGTTATGTTGACAGAAGTTAGCCTATTTTCAGGCGCTGTGTAATATCAATGCTGCACGATGTAACTACAGAAGAGTCAAGTTTTAAATAGGAAAAATATCGAAACTCTTTGGTCATTTTTGAGCGAGATGCTAACGGTCTAATCAGATTCAATGATCTATGCTAAGCTATGCTTAAAGTGCTACCGCCAGACCCGGAGATCGGCTGAATGGATTAGAAAACGGTCAAACTCAACTGTGTAACTCTAGGGGAGTCGGAAAATGAGCCTATTTCGAAAAATAGTGGCGTGTTCCTTTAAAACCCTCTGGGGTTCTTCATTTATGGGTCACACTCAGGACTTTCGGGTCAATAATGACCCGGAGGGCGGGATTAAGATAAAAAAAGATTTGAGTAAAATCAATTAAATATATTTTTGTTCAATAATATTTTTTCTTTTCTTTTTTTGTGTTTTGAGATAATTTTATGATTTTTAATTAATATTTATGCAATAATTATGACCCATTTTTCCCCATTGAATATAATAATAAAAAAAAAAAGAATATATATATATATATAATTTTTTTTATTTTATTTTTATTAAAGCTGTATTTCGTTCAATAGTCAAGCCTAGGCCTCATGAAAGCAATTTGTAATGAGATCGGTGCCATCCGGTGGACACATTGAGCATTTTTATCACACAATAGCACATTTTTACCACTATAGTGGATCTTGCGTTTTATAACAAATAAAAAAAAATCGTAGCTTCATCAGAATGGTCCGAAACTTGGTGACTTTATTGGTACTTGGTATATGAACACCCAAAACAATTGGGGACAGGATTTGAAAAGTCTAAGTGGTCGTAAAAAAATAGTCACACTCAGGACCTTCAGGTCAAAAATGACCCCCATAGGAAATGAATGGAAAATTGACAAAAATATAAAAATACAGAGTTTTTTTGTGCATACAATCTACAAATCAGCCAGAATGCAGAAAAAAAGGACTCAACAGTGAAGATCTCTAAAACATCAAGTGTGCAAAACAGATAACAAAACTCACACACACACACACACACACTTATACACACAAAAACACACGCACACACAAATTAACGCGTGCCATTCCAAAAGCTAATTGTGTTATTGTGTGTATGTGTGTGAGTTTTTTGTCTGTTCCTGGCTGATTTGTAGATTGTATGCACAAAAAAACTAATTTTCCATTCATTTCCTATGGGGGTCATTTTTGCCCCGAAGGTTCTGAGTGTGACTATTTTTTTTTAGACTTTCCAAATCCTGTCCCCAATTTTTGTGGGTGTTCATATAACAAGTACCAATAAAGTCACAAAGTTTCAGACCATTTTGAAGAAGCTACGATTTTTTACATTTTTTATTTCAAAAAAATGTGGGGTCAGAAATGACGGCAGAGCCCCAGAGGGTTAAGACAGATCAGTATTGACAGCACAGCGGCTCTTAAAACGACACTCTTTTAGGCTAAAGGAGGTGATTCAGTGCCACAGTAAATGAGGAAATGACCTTCATCAAGCCAGAAACATTCCACAGATACTTGCTTAAGTGAATAAGCTCAAATTGTGTTATAACTCGACTCTAATTCACAGGTTTTCTGTGTTTGTGTGAGAGCGAAGCTTCTTAAACATGACGAACTTAGCATTCCACTGGACAAAATGTTCTTTATAGTAGAAAAATGTTCTTCTATGGCACAGAAATAGATGCTGTTTTTATAGAAATGCCCTTAAATGCTCGGTTGTTAGTGTGAAGAGCATCTAAAGAAGGAAGAGCATGAGTCTTCAAGCACAGTGAGGCATGGCTACAGCGTTTGGTTCTGGTGTGTGTGGGTCTTTCAGGCTCTTAATGAGAGAGCTGAGCTGGTGTGAGTGAAGATCTGATCAAACCAAAGCCCCATCAGAGAGACCTCAGCTTCAGGACTTCCTCTCGCCCTGCACCTCTTCACGGCCATCGCTCATTTCGGCTTTTATTTCACAATCTGCTTCTCACAGTGCCTCATAATTCGCTACTGAGGGAAATGCTGGCATCGTTAATTCATCTAAAACTGTTAAACTCATTAACCCACACACATGGTTAAAATCCCCGAAAGAGTCCAACCACATCCAAACAACCACCGGCAGACACACACACTTTACACTGACATGTGTGTGCCATTCAGAAAACTAGACGTTATTGTTAAATCTTTAGAGTTGCAGTTAGCATTATAGTTGTAAATCAATGCAGTCTCGCCTTCTAGCGCGTCTGAGGGTGAAATGATAGCACACCTCCTGTAATGTGTCAGTGCAATATGATTTACACACTGAAGATTAATAACCATAACCATAAACACAAGTAACAGTGATGCTTGTAACGCAAACGCCATCTTTTCTATCCTTAGGGTATGCATAACACACACACACACACACACACACACACACACACACACACACACACACACACACACACACATGCATCACCTGCACTGTGTTAACAATAAGGGTTAAGGCCAGTGTTAATTTCATTGACGAATAATTTTCGTCATAATTTTCGTCAATAACCTTTTTTCACTGACGAAAACGAGACGATAACTAAATAAAAACTAGTGTTGGATGACAAAAACTATGAGGAAAATCAACTGTCATTTTCGTCAACAAATAAAAACGAGATGAAAATGTTAGGAATCAATCAATAACACATTTATGCCTGGATATGCTGATGAATAATGACACTGTTCACTTTACCATGTTTATATAGTAATGTGTTTTAGACGGTTGTAACAATGCAGATTTGATCTCCTGAACTTGAATGAGCTCCTGCAACTGCAATAGAGGCGCAGACATTTCAAAATAAGAGTCCCGGTGTATTTCCAGCTGGTTTATAATTAAAAGTCACGCATTATATATTAGTTTTTGGTTACACAATAAACTGTATTTAATTTCACTCCCATTTAATTCATAGTCAGGAGGAAAGACCAGTATTTGACATATTCAATAAAGTATCAGGGTTATAATAGTTCACTAAAACCATACAAAAAAACTTCATTACTTGAAATTAAATATATGTTAACTGAGATTTATTGAAAGAAATAATAAACTTATTTGAAGCTTTAGCTTAACCTAATATGGCCTACTGACTAAAACAGAAATACAAAGTTATAAAAACTATAGAGATGTTTTTAAAAAACAAACAAAAAAGTGAATTGAGCTCTTTCGTGTATTTTTAATGTCAAAAACAAAATGATGTCAATGTCAGTTCAAGTGACAGTCGGTTATGTAACGCTTAAATGCTTAATTTATTACAATTTAACTAAACTCATTAGATTTTAATGAGACTAAAACTACTGTAGATTTAAAATCTTATGATATTTAGTCGACTAAAACTAAAAACAATTCAGGTGACTAAAATATGACTAAAACTAAATGGAATTTTAGTCAAAAGACTATGACTAAAACTAAATCAAAATTTGCTGTCAAAATTAACAGTGGCATGACGTGAAGAGCCCAAGGACATGTGAATATCCGTGTGAGCAGGTGTGTGTGTGTGTGTGTGTGTGTGTGTGTGTGTGTGTGTGTGTGTGTGTGTGTGTGTGTGTGTGTGTGTGTGTGTGTGTGTGTGTGTGTGTGTGTGTGTGTGTGTGTGTGTGTGTGTGTGTGTGTGTGTGTGTGTGTGTGTGTGTGTGTGTGTGTGTGTGTGTGTGTGTGTGTGTGTGTGTGTGTGTGTGTGTGTGTGTGTGTGTGTGTGTGTGTGTGTGTGTGTGTGTGTGTGTGTGTGTGTGTGTGTGTGTGTGTGTGTGTGTGTGTGTGTGTGTGTGAGTCAGGGGTTTAGACTGAGATGACTCCAGAGGAAGAGAGGGAATGTGTATCTGCACGCTTCAGAAAGAAAGCCCTTGAACACAACACTGATGTCTGTCCTCATGACTAACACTGACCTCACACTCCTGACTCCTGAGGGTCATGACTGTAGTTTGATGTTGGCATATTAGCATGCAATTCAATACATTGAATTGGTCTCCTCTGCTCTGATTGGTCAGACGGCCTATGAAGACTCGTTTTTGGACGCGAGTGGAAAATCCTGGAGCATGTAAAATCATTCACTGTGTATCTTTGGTTTGATAAAGATTTGAGGTAAAACTGCTCAGACATCAGAGAGATAAAACAGAGACAACAAACTGGACCTTTAATTCAGGAGAACAAAAAAGGTCCCCGTTAATTTAGAGCGAGCTGAGTCTCGGAACAATAGATGGAAGGAACTGCGCACAAACATTTACTCTATACATAGACAAAGGAAACACAGCGGCAGAAATCTACCTTCATCCAGATCAGCACACTTCACGCATGGATGCTTTATTTGTTGTCTTACTGGACTGTGTATGGAAAAACACGTAGTAAACAGGACAAATGATGGATATCTGGAAATCACCTATAACAAGTAGTAAATCCTGTAATGTATTCACAGTCATTTGCCGCTGCCTGACTTCACTTTACACAGTTAGCTCTGTTCCTCTAATTTAACTCAGATTCCTTCAGTTTTAGTCCAACAGCGGTCAGATATCCCAGTATTTAGCGGTCAGATATCCCAGTATTTAGCGGTCAGATATCCCAGTATTTAGCGGTCAGATATCCCAGTGTATCCCTCAGCTCTGTGTTAACACCAGCGTTGTGTTGTATGACTGAAATTGACCACTCATACCAAACAGTGTTCATTTTGACAGCATATTTTGATTTAGTTTTAGTCATAGTCTTTTGACTAAAATGCCATTTAGTTTTAGTCATATTTTAGTAACCTGAATTGTTTTTAGTTTTAGTCATAAGATATCATAAGATTTAAATCTACAGTAGATTTATTCTCCTAAAATATAATGAGTTTAGTTAAATTGTAATACATTAAGCATTTAAGCGTTACATAACCGACTGTCACTTGAACTGACATTAACATCATTTTGTTTTTGACATTAAAATACACGAAAGAGCTCAATTCACTTTTTTTGTTTGTTTTTTAAAAACATCTGTATAGTTTTTATAACTGTGTATTTCTGTTTTAGTCAGTAGGCCATATCAGGTTAAGCTAAAGCTTCAAATAAGTTTGTTTATTTATTTTTTTAATTTTAGTTAACATTTATTTAATTTCAAGTAATGAAGATTTTTTTGATGATTTTAGTGAACTATTATAACCCTGATACTTATTGAATATGTGTCAAATACTGGTCTTTCCTCCTGACTATGAATTAAATGGGGATTAAATTAAACACAGTTTATTGTGTAACCAAAAGCGAATATATAATGCGTGACTTTTAATTATAAACAAGCTGGAAATACACCAGGACTCTTATTTTGAAATGTCTGCGCCTCTGTTGCAGTTGCAGGAGCTCATTCAAGTTCAGGAGATAAATCTGCATTGTTACAACCGTCTAAAACATATTACTATATAAACATGGTAAAGTGAACAGTGTGATTATTCATCAGCATTAGTTGATAAACACTGGTCTGGCATAAATGTGTGTTATTGATTGAGCCGCTCTGGAGCTGGATTGGGGATGAGCCGTGTTTTCCAGAGGTTAGATCAGCATCTGTGACACAGATCATCAGTTCTGACCCCATCTCTGCCCTAATCCTCCCTCACTAACATTTCTCTCGCTTTTATTTGTTGACGGAAATCACAGTTGATTTTCCTCATAGTTTTTGTCATGATATATATATATAGTATAACACAGAAATTAAATAAAAATATTTGTAGGTGATTACATTTTTTTTTTTTTTAAGTCACAAGGTGTTAAACGTTGGCGATAATCGCGGGTGACAATCGTCCGAGGCTTCAGACTTATGGTGTGGGAACAATTCAACGTCGAGCAAATGACAGAATTTTAATTTTTGAGTGAACTATCCCTTTAATTAAACATATCAGTGGACTCATTAAAATAATGAAGGTTTTATGAACATTTACCAGATGCCAGCAGATTATGGAGGCCTTCTTCAAATAAGGGGTCGACAGGTGAGTCTCTGCCGGTTTCCCAGTCCATATCACCCATTTCACTCTCGCCATGACCGCTGTCTTTAGTGCTCAGCCAATCAGCATCCTGCGTCCCTGACCTACAGTACACAATGGTGAACGATTCAATGTCACAATTAGTGGAAGAGCTGACAGTATGATTATTAAATATGCAGACATACTGAGAACAAGTAAAAACCTTTTATATGTATAGTATATAAATGTATTAACGTGGTACCATGACACTAGTATGGTATGTAGTACCATTTCTATACCGTGATATTTTAATATGGCGATCATTCAGTACTATGGTATATTGAGGTACCAAGGCACTGTACCATGGTGTCGCACAATGCCTTTTTGTAAGGGAATATCAGGTATGTGATTATCTCTAATCAGTTAAATAATGTTCTCAAAGCTGGGATTTTACTAACACTGAAACTCAAACAATACAGCACACAGCAAAGGCAGTGTGACTGACTGCTGTCTTTGTTTTAAGCAAGCCATGTCTTGCACAGATGAATCACAGTCTTTCTCTTCTTGACTCTAAATGAACATAAGTGAAATTCAAAACAATCTGTGTGTGAAGACAGAGCGGCGGATCAAACACCTCATACTCACCGACTCACGGTTACTTCCCAGAAAACGACCGGATAAAATCTCAATTCTGATGAGACTAGCTTGACTAAGATGGCTATTGTGATAGTGTGGTTATTGTGGTATTGCTTTTAGTTGTAGTTCAGGGATGAGTGCCGTGTTTATGTAGTCAAGAGCTTCTATAAATGGTCAAAAGGAAGTTAAAAAGAGGTTTACCGGCCAGTTCTGTGAGAATACTTGTTTCCACGGAAATTGGGTCGAGGCTGAAGTTGTCCTTGATGCAAAAGAGACAGGAGCTGAGACACCTGCTGTAGAATTAAAAAGACATCATAAAAATGTGCGTGTCTTCACAAATATTGTCCAAGTGCCTGAACCACCACATACCCAATGCCTGACAAGTTTGAAGGCCATCATTTTTGATTAAGCTACAACACAGTGGACAGCCAGCCTACATTAATCATTCTGGGAAAATGGGTTAGTGAGTTTAAGTTGGAGTTGTGGAAGGGCTGAGGGAGAGACAGGAAGCTGTTTCTACACAGGGTCTATTCTTCTAGAGGCTATTTCCTTCCAGGATGCACATAAGAAACCCAGCCTTGGCTGCGAGGACAGGCACCGGTGACATTTCGGCCCCTTTCCTCTGCAGGTCTAATTTGCCAACTGGGCCAAGTGAGTAAGGGAGGGTGGGTTAGAGAGGAGGAAAAGAGAAAGGGGAGGTCAGGATCCACGCTCTTCCTGACTGTATTCACGTGAGGGCTCGGACCCGCGCCAGGACCTTTTGTTTCTGCTAAACGCTTTGGTGGAGTTAAGCATCTGGGTGGACCCAGACCCAAAGGATACACCGTTTGACTAGCACAGCACTTTTGGGTATTTTGAAATATAAGCTGGTGAAATGTAGTTATTCTCACTTTTCTTATCCTTTTTTTTATTTAAAGGATTAGTTCACTTTTAAATAAACTTTTGCTGATCATTTACTCTCCCCCATGTCATCCAAAATGTCCATGTCTTTCTTTCTGCAGTCGATAAGAAATTAAGGTTTTTGATGAAAACATTCCAGGGTCTTTCTCCATATAATGGACTTCAATGGGCTCCAAACGGTTCAAGGTATTTATGCTATTATTTTACCTCTTATCAGACGAACATGATCATCTCTGAGCTCCGCCATAACTTCCGCTAAGTGAGGTCAAAATACGACCGTGGTCATAGATGTATACGTAGATGCCTCATTAGCACCTGTACAGATCAGTAGAATGAGGCATCTACGATCAATATTTCTATGACCAGGCTCGTATTTTGACCTCACTTAGCGGAAGTTATGGCGGAGCTCAGAGACGATCATGTTCGTCTGATAAGAGGTAAAATAATAGCATAAATACTGCTGGGTTTCTCTCAGAAACTGATGGTTTGTCTAGATCAGACCCTTATTCATCATCTGGTGTCGTTTAAAGCCCTTTGAAGCTGCACTGAAACTGTCATTTGGACCTTGAACCGTTTGGAGCCCATTGAAGTCCATTATATGGAGAACAATCCTGGAATGTTTTCATCAAAAACCTTCATTTCTTTTCCACTGCAGAAAGAAAGACATGGACATCTTGGATGACATGGGAGTGAGTAAATTATCAGCAAAAGTTTATTTAAAAGTGAACTAATCCTTTAATGAGAATCAGATCAGTACAAGTACAATTTGTTTACTCCCTCCAGCCCATACATGCCTAAAAAGTATAATATTACTGTGCAGAAGTATCTAAGTAGCTTCCCCCTCAAACATGAAACAAATCTGTATTTTCTTCTCACATTCAGTAGGACTCTGTAATGTGATAACTTTGAGGATTGGCAGCGTTTTCTCCTGAGGCATATTAAAGGTTTAAGTTACTGTGTGACACTGAACTGTGTCTGAATACACTTCATCATGCCTTCATCATCTGTCAACTGTCCCCTTAGGCCGCTATAGATATCCAGTATCCAGCCGAGTGGGAAAACTATCATCTACTTGAGATTATATCAACTGGAGTGCCTTGAAATGGAAGACGATACCCTTCAAAGTATGTCTAATGTATATCTGAAATGTTAAAATAGTAAAAAAATGATCTTACTTGCACCTCTGGTGAGGCAGAGGACAGCTCAATAGAGCCGTTCTCTGCAAAGGCCGCCATAGAGAGCCGAACAAGGTTCCTCAGGATCTGCCTGTGGTCTGCCTCTTCCATCCTTCCTCTTCTTTCTGTGGTTTTTGGTCTCCGTAATGTGGCCTGATTGCTAGGGACTGAAGCCATAGTTTGTGAGGGGTCCATGGTAGTGGGCTTGACTTCATCGTTTTTGTTGCGTCTGAGTGTGCCGGTCTGAGAGTTTGCGAAAGAAGATGAGGACGAATTCCTGGTCTTTTGCAGGGTTCGATATGGCGTTCCTGGGTTGTAAGGAAGTGTCCCATTCCACTCTATGCTCCCAGGCTTTCTGAGTATCTTGCTCTGAGTGAATGGTGGGTTCCCATCCATTTCCATATGAGCTTGATTTTGAGTCATGCGAGCAAGGGTTGGTGTAAGGGTAAACTGGCCGTGTGGATTTGGTTTTTCCACTAAGGGTGATGATGTAGATGACAACACCTCAGCTTCATCTTCTTGTGGGGTTTCTTTGCGACCCCGAAGCGCCGGTACCAACTGGATGTCAGTCTTGCGAATGTGCTTTTGAGGCCGTCGTGGGTGGCGAGTGTAGGTTGACTCGGCTTGTCTACAGTTGTAAGCACGGTTGTCCCGTTTGTCAGGATGACAGAATGTCTTGGCCAAAGCAATGGCTAGAAATAATACCAGGCAGGTTGAACCGAGGCAGATGGCCAGAAGCATTGTATTACTGAACTGGGCCTGGTTATCGTGAGACAAGTTCTTCAGGTGGTCACGAAAGTTGATGAAAGTTACTTCCAAAGTGGCTCTTGTGGTTAGCGTAGGTGTTCCCATATCAGATACTGCTATGCCCAGCTTAAAAGTTCTGCCAATCAGTTCTGTGGCATTAGATGTGTTCACATAGAGCTGCCCAGACGTTTTGTCCAGAGAAAATATATTTGAAGGGTTGCCTTTTGTTATTCTAAAACTGAGTCTGCCATTGAGACCAGAATCTGGATCACTGGCCCGAATGGTAGTGGCCAGAAAACCTTCGGGTTTGTTGAGGGAAGAGTAATTTCTTGGTTTGTGGAAGTTATCCTCCAGAGATTTATCTCCGAGTTCAGTCACAACCTCCCCTTTGTCCACATTCACTGGGACACTTAGCAATGCAACTCCCTTCTTGGGTGGTGGCTCATGGATTATGGGGTAATTGTCATTAACGTCCTGTATCTCGACCTCCACTGTTGCACTACTGGTCATTGGTGGGTATCCTTGATCTACAGCCTCCACAACAAATGAGTAGGAACGGGATTCCTCATAGTCTAATGTTTGCTGGACAGTTACAGCCCCACTGCTGGGGTGGACCGAGAAAAATGCTGTCGGTGTCCCCAGTTCATTTGACTCTTTAATGGCGAATGATACCCTTCCGCTGAGGTCCAGGTCAACATCATGTGCCTCCAAAGTCAAGAAATTGAAGCCAGGTGTGTTGTTCTCTTTGAGGACGCCCCGGTAGTGACTTTTGGTGAACTTTGGTGCATTGTCGTTTTCATCCAAAACATGGACAGTCATGTGCTTGACGCAGGACAGAGAAGGATCGCCACTGTCTTGCGCTAGAAGAGTAAGGTTATATTCCATTTGTCTCTCACGATCCAGAGTGTCATTGGTTACCACCATGTAATTGTTCCCATGGATTTGCTTGAGTCTGAAGGGGCCAGATCCGCTGAGAATGTGCACTCGTACCTGCCCGTTTGCCCCAGAATCGGCATCAGACACCATCACAAGAGCGAGGAAAGACTCATTTGGTGCTCCCTCTGTGACTGTTGCGACGGGGGAATCTGGTGGAGTCCATGTTATGTGTATCCGGGGGGCATTATCGTTGACATCTCGCAATTTTACCTGCAACTTGTGGTGGGACGGGATAGCATTGGGCCCCAGATCTCGAGCTTGGATGTCTACCTCATACACGTTCTTTTCTTCAAAATCTAAGAGGCCTTGTAAAGTCAAAGCACCGGTTTTGGGGTGGATGCTGAATAGTCTTTGCACTTCCGGTGGGACATGTTTACTAAGGGAGTACTCCACCTCCCCATTAGCACCTTGATCAGGGTCTGTAGCACGGAGATTAATGACGCTCGTCCCGCGAACTGTGTCCTCTGCTAGCTCAATAACAGGCGGGGCCTCCTCAAAAACAGGGCTATTGTCGTTGGAGTCAAGAATCGTGACTATAACTTTTGTGCTGCCCGATTTTGGGGGGGTTCCTTTGTCCCATGCGGTCAGAACCAGTTCTAAAGATGGCTGCAACTCCCTGTCCAATTCTTTGATGACCACTAATTCAGCTTGCTTGGCCCCTCCAGAGGTACGGACGTCCAGAGCAAAGTGCTGGTTGGAAGACAGGGTGTACGTCTGCAGGCCGTTTGGTCCCGCATCTTGATCCACAGCCCGGTCCAGAGGGATGCGCATTCTCAGCGAGGCTGTCTCCGAGATCTCCACCTCCTGCACTAGACTGGGGAAGACAGGGCTGTGGTCATTCAGGTCCATCACCTCCACATGAACTGAGAGGAACTGCATAGCACCACCCTTCTTGTAGAGCACACTGAAGGACAGTTGACAAAGTTCTGGTCCCGAGCATAGCTCCTCGCGGTCCAGCCTGCCTAGTGTTGACACAGTACCATCCCTTGAAGCAACTGTGACTGGTGGTTCATGCCCATGCTGGACGATCTGGAAATTTTCCAGTGATCCCATCACCCCAAGCTCACGTAGGTCATCCAGGAGGCGACCCACCCTGGTCCCAGAGGGTTGTTCTTCCCAGACACGGTATTGGATAATGAGGGGAGAAGAGCCCAGAGTGTGGGCGAAACAGGGTGGACACTCAATAAGAGCTGCCAGAAGGAGCAACACCTGGAGCATGACTGTGTGTGAGCTTTCCTATTTCCTTTTACGTAGAGTCTAGATAGGCATCACAAGACACCTACAATCCACAAAACCTATACCTACTCTAGGGTTAAAATTAAATACTATAAATGATTTATGATGAAAACAGTACCGCCACAATTACCAATTACAGTAAAATCATGAAAAACTTAATAGAAGTGTTATCCTTAAAACTGAGTTTTACTGAAATCAATGCACACATTACTTAATACACATATCAAACAAACAATCATGGTACACTGCATAACCACTTTCATAAAAGATTACTTCTGATTTGTAAATAAAGGTGTCTAGCGTCAGCCAGATCAATGTTATTCCAAAGCATTACTCACTCACTCACACACAGCTGCTGCTTCCCGGCTCAGGACTAAAGTGAGGAACTGTGGAGGCTGGGATGGCACATTCAGTGGGAACGGCCTGAGAGCCAATCACAAACAGCGAGGGAGGAGTGTGTACAGTGCTGCTCAACTCCACCCGTCTGCAGAAATTAGTGGATTCTGAAGAAATGAGTCTGTGCTTTTAACGAAACATGATCCCACTTCTTTCCTTCACTGCCTCTAGCTCTTCACACATCTTTACTCCTTTTCCAAACTGTCTAAATAAACACAATGAGAGTCGCAGTCTGTGGAATCTGTCATCAGTGTTGAAGCGAACCTGAGGTGAGACCCTCAGGGGCCCTGAAAACAAAACAACGGCCTGGATCTGAACTCGGAGAGTGCTGATGTAAAGTCCAGAACCTGTTGCTGTTATCACAAACACAGATAGTCACTCCAACAGCCTTTAGTGCTCATTTGAACAATCTACTGGGTTGTACTTCAATTTGAAGCATCTAATGGTTTTCTCAAATGGCTGGGCGTAGTCAAAATGCATTTTTTTGTTTTGGTATCACTTTGCAAACTCTTTATTACAAAACAGGGACAGACATACCAAATAATAACATTCATGTAGATTTCTTATTAGTTCAATCTTATTCATTACTATTCAAAACTATCGTTTTAAAAAAAAACATGCACTTTGAATTTCACATTTTGCGTTCCCAGGCCACCAAAACGCCATTGAAATTGAAATTAAAATGTTTATGGTTATTGTCGTTGTGAAAGCGGCCCCTAAGTTAATAACTATTGATTTTGAATTTGGAAATGAATCAACTTAATAACTATTTTCTAGAGCTGCTGTACACTGGAAAAAATTATACTTTGGACCAACCTAAAAAAAATCACTGTAATTTGTTACAGCTAAATGTATTACTTTTTTATTAAAATTTTAATTTAGTATCAATGAAAATAGCTCTTCTGCTCTTCTTCTAGCTCCTCTTCTGAAAACATTCACACAAAGTTAAAATATTGTTTATTATAGAGACCACAAATAATTTTTTTTTTTTAAACTTTGGTACAACTAAAAATTTTATTTTAGAAAAAAATCAACTTCTTTCTATAACATCCAAGTATATTTCTTATACTTTAAAAGGCTTATTAGCTAATTAAAGTGCTGTAATTTTGTTACAAGCAATTTTATTAAATTTACTCTGATTCAGTACAAACTATATTTTTAATAATACCTTAATAAATGTCCTTTAGTCACAAGACAAAACTTTGCTTTTACCATGAACAAAAGCTAAATTTAATTTAATATAAATGAAATGATTAATAATAGTCATTAAATGCTTAATTTAGTTGACTTACTATAAATAAAAGACCTAAAGATGTTTATTGTGATGTAATTGTCTTTTTAAAATATGCATTATACAGCCAAAACGTCATTCATTTCCTATTATCACTGTAAAGCTTGACTGGCAAAGCAAATATTTGATTGGAAAAAAAAATAACTAGTGGTAATCCCCATTTTTTTAATTATATATGTGCAAATGCATTATTCTAGATTAACGAATGTAGAACCATTAACTGTCAATGAATGAAATGTGCTACCTTTCACAAACATGCATATATAACTTCAACTGGTTTTGGTTATACAAGCATAAGGGGATAATGTTAGTGAAGGCCTGTGGCCAATGAAAAGAGGATGGTGAAAGGGGAAAAGAGCAGACCCGCACTTCCTCTCTACATGGGGGTCTCCTAACACAAACTATCCCATTACCTGCGAGCCAATAAAAGCCTTTCCCAGAGTGATAACAGAGCGGCGTGATAACACCCTTGTCCTGTTCCTCACGCGTGTTCAAAGAGATCAGAGGCACACACACTGGATTGTGTATTTATGTGCGATCCGATGCTCATGAATTGGGCAGTAGGGAGTTATTCTTTCTCTAAGAACTAGTGTGCGTGTGTTTCTCAGGGGTCAGAGGTCACTCCATGTGATCACGGTCTATCTCTTAAATAAACACGGCTTTGCTTTCACACATAATCCTCTCTCCGTTTTCTAATTAACTCCATTTGGACCGAGGGTTTGAGTGCTGGTGTTCTCCTATTCCTCCCCACTCCGTGTCCCGGTTGTTTGCGTTCAACTTTCTCCCCTTCACGCTCACAAAGGATAGATGTTAAAGCAATAAGCCCTGTGAAGCCGTGCTTTACAGTGAATTTATGAGGTTTGTTTATGTTTTGTGTTGCATGGAAAAGGGTTCACACAACTTGGGGATCTATATTTTCCTGTAATAATCATGTGAATGTGAGGAAAGCTGAACATAGAGAGGCATATCTCCCTCACTTTCTCACATGTGCATGTGTACAAAAACATAATGCAATTATTTCCCACATGAAGTGCACAAAAACTCCCAGATATCCTGTATCTGGATGCCACATTGCCCACTGAGGTTTTCTTCAACATGGCATATGTGAATTAAATTAGACCACAGTCCCGACATAATTGTGTGTGTGTGTGTGTGTGTTTCATGAGCCTCCCCCGCTTCCCCTACCTCGACCTCCCCTCACCACACTAGGACGAGGGAGCTAAACATCATTGTGCGGCTCAAACAATAGACGCTGACACCGTAACTTGTTGTTGATGCTTTGGGCAGAAGGAGAGGAAACGGTGAAGACGCACATAAACACAAGTTTCACTTGCTTGAGGTCAGTTGGTCTGGAAGGAATGCCGAACAATCTCACAACACATTCCTGACAGACAACAGCCTCTTATCTCCAGATGGATATTCACAACAACGATGGCCATCGGACAAACAAGCCGCACCGTCATCTCGCAGCAAAGATGAAAAGACTTAGGACATCACAACGAAAGTGATCCATTCTGTTGAACTATATCACAAAGGCTCATCTCTGAGTGAGAGAGAGTCCAGCAGGAGATGAAGAAAAGACAGGAATTAGACTGGAAGTTTGAGCTGAAAGAAGATAAAACCCCCTCATTAAATTAGACTGAAATAGAAGGAGTGGGTCTCAAACATCTGTGTGTGCAGGAAATATGGGCACATCAGAGACTCTTTATGCCTCCTCAGCTCGTGAGCACTAATTTCACTAAAGATACACCATATTGGAAAAGGTTTTGTGACGCCTGCCTTTACATGAGCTTTAACGCCATCCCATTCCTAATATTTAATATGGAGTCGCCCACCCTTCACAGCTCTAACAGCTTCAGCTCTTCTTTCCTCCAGGTTTAGGAGTGTGTTTATGGGGATTCTTCATTTGTGATGTTGGACGAGAAGGCCTGGCTCTCAGTCTCCGCTCTAATTCATCCCAAAGCTGTTCTATCGGGTTGAGGTCAGGCAAGTCCCGTTTCCCCTGGCAACCACCAAACCCAGACTCGTCCATGGGATTGTCAGACAGAGAAGCGTGATTGGTCACTCAGAGAACATGTCTCCACTGCTCTAGAGTCCAGTGGCGGCACGCTTTACCCCACTGCATCCCACAGCAGTCATAGTTAATGATATACTAAAGCCCCGCCCACAGCAGTCATAGTTAATAGTATGCTAAAGCCCCGCCCACATCAGTCATAGTTAATGATATGCTAAAGCCCCGCCCACAGCAGTCATAGTTAATGATATACTAAAGCCCCGCCCAGAGCAGTCATAGTTAATGATATGTTCAAGCTCCGCCCACATCAGTCATAGTTAATGAAATGCAAAAGCCCCGCCCACAGCAGTCATAGTTACTGATATGCTAAAACCCACCCACAGCAGTCATAGTTAATGATATGCTCAAGCCCCGCCCACAGCAGTCATAATTAATGATATGCTAAAACCCACCCACAGCAGTTATAGTAAATTATATGCTAAAGCTCCGCCCACAGCAGTCATAGTTAATGATATGCTAAAGCCCCGCCCACAGCAGTCATAAGGCTTGTTCGACTTCACCCAGCGATGCGCAGACCGATCGGCGGCTGAGTTGAAGCAGTGCATGCCGGTTAGAAATTTTGTCCGACTTGAGGCAGCGCCGACGCCACGTGACAGTGACGTATGTCAACAAAGCACCGCGAGAGCGATTCGAGAGCAGCCGCTAATACAGCCGGTGCAGTTTCTCCAGAGCGACTGCATGAGGCTGCACGGGCTCTGATGACGACACAGCCGTTCCACGATTGGCCAGATTTGCTAAAGCTCCGCCCACAGCAGTCATAGTTAATTATGTGCTCAAGCTCCGCCCACAGCAGTCATAGTTAATGATATGCTAAAGCTCCGCCCACAGCACTCATAGTTAATGATATGCTAAAGCTCCGCCCACAGCACTCATAGTTAATGATATGCTAAAGCTCCGCCCACAGCAGTCATAGTTAATGATATGCTAAAGCTCCGCCCACAGCACTCATAGTTAATGATATGCTAAAGCTCCGCCCACAGCAGTCATAGTTAATGATATGCTAAAGCTCCGCCCACAGCACTCATAGTTAATGATATACACTGACATGATTGGTTACAAGGTAGTTTTTGACATCAGAAACACCAGCGATTTCAAACCGCGTCTTTGGTTCACTGCAGTTTTAAATGGTGTTGGCTTATGAATTTGCGATTGGTTTGTCTTAAAGCATATTAAAAACACCACATATACATATTAACAACATTAAAAACTTGATTTTCACCACACGGGGACTTTAAGTAATAAAGGTACGTTTTCTGCAAGCGGCTGCTGACCTTTACGTCCCCTGTGAGGGTGAAGAGAGACTGAGGGCCTTTACTGACACCTGTGTGTGTTCAGGAACCTGTCAAGACAAGAGCGCAGCCTCTTAAACACTCCACAGGTGACATGATTCAGACCTCATCCTGAGGACATCCTGACACCAATCTGTCATGACTGCTCCATGAGCAGAGACATGAGAATGGGTGAGAATGAGGTGTGTTCAGGGCAGGGCGCACGACTGACCTAAATGTTCATTTTAAGACCAGGGGCAGGAAAAATCACAGATCGGTGATTGAAAAATAGCCAACATCTGGCCTACATCTGATACGCGTTGAATCCACATGTGCCAGACAGTCCTGAATGTACAGAACCAGAGCAGTTTGAGCTCCAGTAGCTCGTCTGTTTGATCAGACCACACGGGCCAGCCTTCGCTCCCCACGATGAGCCTCGGCCGCCCATGACCCTGTGGCCGGTTCTCCACTGGTCCTCCATGACCCTGTGGCCGGTTCTCCACTGGTCCTTCATGACCCTGTGGCCGGTTCTCCACTGGTCCTCCATGACCCTGTGGCCGGTTCTCCACTGGTCCTCCATGACCCTGTGGCCGGTTCTCCACTGGTCCTCCATGACCCTGTGGCCGGTTCTCCACTGGTCCTCCATGACCCTGTGGCCGGTTCTCCACTGGTCCTCCATGACCCTGTGGCCGGTTCTCCACTGGTCCTCCATGACCCTGTGGCCGGTTCTCCACTGGTCCTCCATGATCCTGTGGCCGGTTCTCCACTGGTCCTTCATGACCCTGTGGCCGGTTCTCCACTGGTCCTTCATGACCCTGTGGCCGGTTCTCCACTGGTCCTTCATGACCCTGTGGCCGGTTCTACACTGGTCCTTCATGACCCTGTGGCCGGTTCTCCACTGGTCCTCCATGACCCTGTGGCCGGTTCTACACTGGTCCTTCATGACCCTGTGGCCGGTTCTACACTGGTCCTTCATGACCCTGTGGCCGGTTCTCCACTGGTCCTTCATGACCCTGTGGCCGGTTCTACACTGGTCCTTCATGACCCTGTGGCCGGTTCTCCACTGGTCCTTCATGACCCTGTGGCCGGTTCTCCACTGGTCCTCCATGACCCTGTGGCCGGTTCTCCACTGGTCCTTCATGACCCTGTGGCCGGTTCTACACTGGTCCTTCATGACCCTGTGGCCGGTTCTACACTGGTCCTCCATGACCCTGTGGCCGGTTCTCCACTGGTCCTCCATGACCCTGTGGCCGGTTCTCCACTGGTCCTTCATGACCCTGTGGCCGGTTCTACACTGGTCCTTCATGACCCTGTGGCCGGTTCTACACTGGTCCTTCATGACCCTGTGGCCGGTTCTCCACTGGTCCTTCATGACCCTGTGGCCGGTTCTCCACTGGTCCTCCATGACCCTGTGGCCGGTTCTCCACTGGTCCTTCATGACCCTGTGGCCGGTTCTACACTGGTCCTTCATGACCCTGTGGCCGGTTCTACACTGGTCCTCCATGACCCTGTGGCCGGTTCTCCACTGGTCCTTCATGAGCCTGTGGCCGGTTCTCCACTGGTCCTCCATGACCCTGTGGCCGGTTCTCCACTGGTCCTTCATGACCCTGTGGCCGGTTCTACACTGGTCCTTCATGACCCTGTGGCCGGTTCTACACTGGTCCTTCATGACCCTGTGGCCGGTTCTCCACTGGTCCTTCATGATCCTGTGGCCGGTTCTCCACTGGTCCTTCATGACCCTGTGGCCGGTTCTACACTGGTCCTTCATGACCCTGTGGCCGGTTCTCCACTGGTCCTTCATGACCCTGTGGCCGGTTCTCCACTGGTCCTTCATGACCCTGTGGCCGGTTCTGCACTGGTCCTCCATGACCCTGTGGCCGGTTCTCCACTGGTCCTTCATGACCCTGTGGCCGGTTCTCCACTGGTCCTTCATGACCCTGTGGCCGGTTCTACACTGGTCCTTCATGACCCTGTGGCCGGTTCTACACTGGTCCTCCATGACCCTGTGGCCGGTTCTCCACTGGTCCTCCATGACCCTGTGGCCGGTTCTCCACTGGTCCTTCATGACCCTGTGGCCGGTTCTACACTGGTCCTTCATGACCCTGTGGCCGGTTCTCCACTGGTCCTTCATGACCCTGTGGCCGGTTCTACACTGGTCCTTCATGACCCTGTGGCCGGTTCTACACTGGTCCTTCATGACCCTGTGGCCGGTTCTCCACTGGTCCTCCATGACCCTGTGGCCGGTTCTCCACTGGTCCTTCATGACCCTGTGGCCGGTTCTCCACTGGTCCTCCATGACCCTGTGGCCGGTTCTACACTGGTCCTTCATGACCCTGTGGCCGGTTCTACACTGGTCCTTCATGACCCTGTGGCCGGTTCTACACTGGTCCTTCATGACCCTGTGGCCGGTTCTCCACTGGTCCTCCATGACCCTGTGGCCGGTTCTCCACTGGTCCTTCATGACCCTGTGACCGGTTCTCCACTGGTCCTTCATGACCCTGTGGCCGGTTCTACACTGGTCCTTCATGACCCTGTGGCCGGTTCTACACTGGTCCTTCATGACCCTGTGGCCGGTTCTACACTGGTCCTTCATGACCCTGTGGCCGGTTCTCCACTGGTCCTTCATGACCCTGTGGCCGGTTCTACACTGGTCCTTCATGACCCTGTGGCCGGTTCTACACTGGTCCTCCATGACCCTGTGGCCGGTTCTCCACTGGTCCTTCATGACCCTGTGGCCGGTTCTACACTGGTCCTTCATGACCCTGTGGCCGGTTCTCCACTGGTCCTTCATGACCCTGTGACCGGTTCTCCACTGGTCCTTCATGACCCTGTGGCCGGTTCTCCACTGGTCCTCCATGACCCTGTGGCCGGTTCTCCACTGGTCCTCCATGACCCTGTGGCCGGTTCTCCACTGGTCCTTCATGAGCCTGTGGCCGGTTCTCCACTGGTCCTCCATGACCCTGTGGCCGGTTCTCCACTGGTCCTCCATGACCCTGTGGCCGGTTCTCCACTGGTCCTCCATGACCCTGTGGCCGGTTCTCCACTGGTCCTCCATGACCCTGTGGCCGGTTCTCCACTGGTCCTTCATGACCCTGTGGCCGGTTCTCCACTGGTCCTCCATGACCCTGTGGCCGGTTCTCCACTGGTCCTTCATGAGCCTGTGTCCGGTTCTCCACTGGTCCTTCATGACCCTGTGACCGGTTCTCCACTGGTCCTCCATGACCCTGTGGCCGGTTCTCCACTGGTCCTTCATGACCCTGTGGCCGGTTCTCCACTGGTCCTTCATGACCCTGTGGCCGGTTCTCCACTGGTCCTTCATGACCCTGTGGCCGGTTCTCCACTGGTCCTCCATGACCCTGTGGCCGGTTCTCCACTGGTCCTTCATGACCCTGTGACCGGTTCTCCACTGGTCCTCCATGACCCTGTGGCCGGTTCTCCACTGGTCCTTCATGACCCTGTGGCCGGTTCTCCACTGGTCCTTCATGACCCTGTGGCCGGTTCTCCACTGGTCCTTCATGACCCTGTGGCCGGTTCTCCACTGGTCCTCCATGACCCTGTGGCCGGTTCTCCACTGGTCCTCCATGACCCTGTGGCCGGTTTTCCACTGGTCCTCCATGACCCTGTGGCCGGTTCTCCACTGGTCCTTCATGACCCTGTGGCCGGTTCTCCACTGGTCCTTCATGACCCTGTGGCCGGTTCTCCACTGGTCCTTCCTTGGAGCACTTTTGATAGAGACTGACCACTGCAGACCGGGAACAGCCCACAAGAGCTGCAGTTTTGGAGATGCTCTGACCCAGTCTTCTAGCAGTCACAATCTGGCCCTTGTCAAATTCACTCAAATCCTTACGCTTGCCCATTTTTCCTGCTTCTAACACATCAACTGTTAACACAAAATGTCCACTTGCTGCCTAATATATCCCACCCACTAACAGAGATCATCAGTGTTATTCACCGGTCATAATGTTACGCCTGATGAGTGTATATTGAAAACAAGCTAATTTTGGATTATTACTAAATATTGCACAAACCACATTGCCTAACTTGATGTGGTGAATTCCCCAAAGGATCTGTTTTTGGGAATTCATCACATTGGGAAATGCCTGGAATGAAGGGCATTGAGACAGACGGACAGACCCTTCAGTGGACATTGGTTGGGTTCACTTTCACAAACACTTTCCCGTAATATGTTGTGATGAAAGCACGTGCCAAGAACACAAATATGGATGTAAAGTCCCATAACAAACTGATAAGTTGCAGAATAAGTAAACAGCCTGTGAAGATGTACTGGGCATTTCCCTGATTTCCAATCCCATGTTTAATGATTACACACTCAGCCAGTGTTGCTCAATAGCAGTTCCACTCCAGATGGAGATAAAAGCCGGCGGTCAGCAGAGCTGGACACTCGACACGATGCTGCGCTGCGCTTTCCTCCTCCTGTGCCTTCTGCACTTACAGCACACAAGTGAGTGGACTGAATATTGATAAGCAGTTATTCTGAAATGTGTCAGTGAATGTGGAGGTCATATCTCTGTGTTGTTTGCAGTATTGGGAGCCTCGGTCACCCCGAAGCCGATCATTATCAACGGCTCTTACGTCAACCCGGAGCTGGGCAAGTATCACGCCAGACTGAGGACTCTCGCCCGCAGCTGCCTGGAGATCAGACAGAAGAACACCGGCGCGCAGGGTAAGGGCTGTCCAGGCAAACCTTCATCCTCACACACGCTACAGGCAAAGGTTTGGGCTAACTAGATGCACAGCAGTAATGTTGTTTTCAAAGGCGACTTAAATGTCCTAATTAAACTAAGGAGTAATCCTGGCTTAATCTATGGGCGTTTTCACACACACCTTTTTTGGCCCGGATTTTCGGACTTTTCAGTTTGGTCCAAATCAAAATGACTGGTGTGAAATCTCCCCTGACCACGGGCCGGACCAAACAGACGAAATGTGGTCTGACGAAAAGAGGTCGTCTCGGTCCAGATCAAACTGAACAAAGGTTCGGTTCGTTTCTCGTGTGAAAGCATTTTCTGTATGGTTCGTACTTTCAGAGCATTTACAGGAAGTTCCTGTTTATGTTTAAATATTATAATGTTGTTTTTAAAGCTACACTGTGTGATATTTTCCCCCATCTAGTGGTGAACTTGTATATGACCATCCAGTGAATTTTAGTTTCTGTTCCTCTAAATTCCGATTTCGTTTCAACTCCTACGGTGGCCGATTTAGTCCAAGATTAACATGGCTTCCAGTTCGACCTCGTCCACATTCGACACGGTGCCTGTGGGATATTCTGTGCGCAGTGGGATGGTTGGAACTCAACTGGCCTAATTATTCGGCTAGAAAGAACTGCAGCTAATCCAGAGTGAACTTTGATGCTAGTAATGTTTATTCAGTCATCCAATTGCAAGGCATAAACAGGTTTGTGTGGATATGTACATAAATGTGGTTTCTGTGAGAGAACAAATAAGGATGGTAAATATACATGATAATGATATGACAGAAGATACACAGTTGAGAACTGTATAACTATACTTATAAGTTACATTTGTATATAGTAACCCTAAACCAGAGCTTATTGTACCATATATAGGCGCTAAATGCAGCTGCATTAAAAGGAGCGGAGCTGCCGCTGCTAACAAGCGAGGTCGGGTTACAAAAGTGTGTGAGCCGATTTAACATTAGCACTGCAGTGCGCTCTGTATAACAATTGTTAATATGCCGATCAGACCTGATACATATTTCCATCAACATACATTACAAGTAAGTATTTTCTATAAACGAATAAACATTGTTGATAACAAAATAACTGAATGATTATTCAAATAGGTGAGCATTACGCTATTGTATGTTGACACAAAAATACTTCTGAGGTGACATCAACTGAATTACGCTATGACACACTCTGAAACACATCTACAATGACAATAACTATTATTACTTACGGAGTTATTAACACACAGAAATACCACACAGACTTTTGAGGAATAAACAAGCCAGGAAAACTCCGTATAACTCTGTTACTGGAGCTGCTGAGATGAAAACTCTCTGCACATGCACCAGACACGTCTGAACAAGTTGACGCGCACATGCGCGAGGGAGGGAATTTTGTACAGTACCATCGAGTATTAAAACCGGTTAAAACGCGAAAGGCGAAGCTTGAATTTACGGGTATGTCCCTCTTTGGCTAATGTACTTTCAAGATGGAGGAGCAACATGGCGACCACCGTTATATCCCATTACCTTATGTATTTTCAATGGCATATTATAAACTTACGAGAATACTTTATTACTTGAAAGAAGTAAATATACATTAATGAGCACATATATTTTTGAAAGAACTAAGTGTTTTTAGCTAAGAATAGACTAAAAAAGTTACACAGTGTAGCTTTAAATTCAATCTAGGCTACATTGATTATGAAAAGATGCGCAATATGTCAGAAGACAGAAAGTCAGAAATGATTTTGAACTAAATTTTGTATGATTTTGCTTAGAAAGCCTTTCTTTAATGTGAATTTCGTTTTGTATAAATTGTATCTTAATTTTAATCAACGTTTAATCAGATAATTGCCTGGATTTAATAAATAAGAAGCAAATAGTCTATAGCAGACAATAATCGCGGGAGCGATCACATGCTTTACACATGAACTGGAGCGTCTCAAATAAACCCAAACTCAGCAGATACTCGTCTCACAAACATGAGAAATATGTGAATATAAAGCTTGAAATGTCCACTTTTAAACGTAACGAATAAAAAATAGTCCAGCAATGCGACTGTTCAATAGTGGCAACGATATGAGTCCGTTCATTCACTCTTGTCAAAGACGCTGACGTCAGACGCACGTCCGTTTACAAACCAATCAATGTCCAGATGCCGCCCACAGAGAAGAAGACGAGTGGACGCAAGTGTGTCATGTTCAGTTCTTTAGTGCACTCGCATAATTGCAATGCGAAACCAAACCAAAACTAACCCAATGTACCAAATGTCTCAAAACATGAACTTCGGTTCGGACCTTGGTGCAAACTTTCAGGTGTGAAAACGCCCTAAGTCTTGTCTGTGGAACCAGGCCTAGAAGTAACTTGTCAACTTATTCTATTAACTCTAACTTAACAGTCTACTCTATGTCATACTCTAAAGCCACTGTAAACTGTATCGGTATATATTAGGTTATATATTAGGCTAATTGTATTTATAACAAGCACATGATAAATGCCAGTAATTTCAACAGTTTCAGACGTTGCATCCATTGATTCCGCCATTTTCTCTCTGACACGCCCCCAACTCGTACAGATTGGGGCGTAAAGAAAATCTCCAACTTCCCACTGGTATTTACGACTTCGTGGTGGCGTTCATGTGCGTTCAACTCGTAAATATCATCTTCATGACATGACTTGAACGCACCATAAGACATGTAGTTGATAAGTTACTTATAGTTCCCTCTGGGGATGTTCATGTGTTGGTCAAAAATGACCTTTTTTAAATTTCAATGAATGATTGTACCATATTTTAGTAATTTTATTGTACTAAATGATATTTATGCTGTAGTGATAATCCTTTTATTCACTTTTTTATCATGGACCTGAAATAAATCTCATAAATCTTGAATGTTTTGGACCACAGACTGAAGTTTGGTGAAAAAACTTAAAAAGTTACATTTATTGTTTTGAAAAACACACAAAATACCATTTTCAATTTCTATATGAAATAGATATTTTCCAAAACATGTTTTACTGTAAAACTGTGAGAAAATCAAAGCCATAAATCTAAACAGGTTTTGTTCCACATTTGAGGTTGATATCTTAAAAAACGAGCTTTCAGTGAGAGTGTGTTTGACTGCAGTTTCCAATGCGCTCATTTTTGACATGTGTCACCATTTAACCGTTTTGAATCATGAAAAGTTGTTAAACTCAGCAAGACACTGGCACTTCAGGACTAGACTAAAGTGTGCTGTCTTTTGTGTCTGTACAGTTGCTTTTGAATAGCAGTCTATATGGGTCAAATTGACCCGCGAACAGCATGAGTGTATAAAATGTCTGTATACACATTTCCCAACGCATCAACATGTTGAAACTTTGCATGCATGTTCATGACCCTAAACGAGAAGAAGTCACAACATTTCAAGAAAAACAATGTAGGTTAGATAGTATTTCAGATAGATTGAAAAAATAAATTATAGCTAATTTTTACCATTTGTGCCATTACAAAAAATATTTATGTATTGAAATAAGTGGGGAAAAGCTCATTTTTTAGCTTCATAGGTTAATAAAAAACTAAAATAACAATATAACCAAGAAGTGTTATTATTTTGGGTATCTACAGTTGCCTTGGAACATTAAAATATGTGGGTCAAATTGACCCGTGTATGTAACAGTAATGTTGTGTATATGTCAAAACACATCAGCGTGTTGAAACTGCATGTTCATGACCCTAAATGAGAAAAAGTCACAAAATTGAAAGAAAAAATAACATAGGTTAACTGATATATCAGACGACTTAAAAATCAAAACGGGTCAAATTGACCCGCAACATAACACGAGGGTTAAAGTGTAGGCCGCATTTACACTGCCGCTCTTAATGCCCAGTTCTGATTTGTTGACCATATCTGCATCATCTTCTTTTGAAAGTGACCCAAGCTTTTGCTTTCTGCTTCCTCTTTAAAGGTCTGCAAAACACTGGGTTAAGCCTTCGTCCTCCATTGAGTCATGTGACCGTGGTTGGTGACGTCATTCACCACCGTCGCTTTTTCAAATGATGTACGACTCAGACTGACGGGAATATCCGATCTGTCCACTCACACGGCAGACCCAAACCCAACAATAAATTATAGCTCATTTTATTCCTGTGATCAAAGCTGGATTTATCATCATTACTCCAGTCTTGTGTCACATGATCCTTCACTAATCATTCTCATATGAGGATCTGATGCGCAACAAACATTTATGATGATTATCAATGTTGAAAACCATATATTAATTTCCAAAAAGCATTTTTACACTGTAAAAAATGCTTTTCTTACTTAGTATTTTTGTCTTGTTTTCAGTCCAAATATCTAAAAAAATATTCCATTAAAGCTACACTGTGTGATATTTTCCCCCATCTAGTGGTGAACTTGTGTATGACCATCCAGAGAATATTAGTTTCTGTTCCTCTCAATTCCGATTTCGTTTTAACTCCGATTTAGTCCAAGATTAACATGGCTTCCAGCTCGACCTCGTCCACATTGGACACGGAGCCATCGAGTGTTAAAACGCCAAAGGCCAAGCTTGAGTTTACGGGTTTGTCCCTCTTTGGCTAATGTACTTTCAAGATGGAGGAGCAACATGGCGACCCGCATTCAAACCCTCACCCGTATGTGTTTACAATGGCATATTATAAACTTACCAGAATACTTTATTACTTGAAAGAAGTAAATATACATTAATGAGCACATATATTTTTGAAAGAACTAAGTGTGTTTAGCAAAGAATAAACTAAAAAAGTTACACAGTGTAGCTTTAAGAAGCATTTACTAGACAAGTAAAAGTTTTTGTCTTATTTTGGGGGAAAATAACTCAAAAGTTTTTGCTTAAAATAAGCAAAATAATCTGCCAACGGGGTAAACAAAATAATCTTAATTCAAACAGAAAACAAGATTATTTTGCTTACCCCATCGGCAGATTATTTTGCTTATTTTAAGCAAAAACTTTTGAGTTATTTTTCCCCAAAACAAGACAAAAACTTTTGCTTGTCTAGTAAATGCTTCTTAATGTAAGATTTTTTAGATATTTGGACTGAAAACAAGACAAAAATACTAAGTAAAAAAAGCATTTTTTTTGCAGTGTAGTACTTGAAATCTCAATGCATCACCTCAGAAGTGTTTTCAGTAGTCAGTATTTTTTGCTCACTGCATAACTCCCATGCTTCAGCTTGCTTTATATGATGATTGAATGTCAGGAAGTGAGTTCTGAAAGGCTGTGTGTCTCCTCAGACGGCATGTACATCCTGTCAACATTGAGTGGCACGTATTACCAGGCGTTCTGTGACATGAGCACGGCCGGTGGTGGATGGACTCTAGTGGCCAGCGTCCATGAGAATAATCTCAAAGGGAGATGCTCTGTTGGAGACCGCTGGTCCAGCCAGCAGGGAAATGACCAGAACCAGCCCGAAGGAGACGGGGCGTGGGCGAACGCCGCCACCTTCGGCACCGCAGAGGGCTCGACTAGTGACGACTACAAGGTGCATCATCACACCACTGAGAGGATGTGACTGCCCTTCGGATGTACTAATGCTGTCAATCCCACAGAATCCTGGCTACTACGACATCTCTGCGGGAGACGTGTCGGTGTGGCACATCCCCAATAATGAGCCGCTGGGAAACTGGACATCTTCGGCCGTCCTGCGCTACCATACGGAGAACCAGTTCCTGAGGGACCACGGTGGAAACCTCTACCACTTATTCAAGGTCAAACACACTATGCCCTGTTGGATCTCTGGTTACACTCAGCATAGTCCGGGTCTAAAATAACTAAAATAACCTGTTAAACATTAAAGTATTATGTCATCATAAAAAGTTACTATTGGTTTGGCCAAAGGATGCTCAATAAATGGTACAAAATGAAGGCACTACAGATGAATCTGGTAAACGTTTAACTAACAGATATCACTTTCTTCAGTTGCAATTTAAATATGCAAATGAGACATATTTTAAATATTAAGTAGGTGCTAATTTGCATACATTGTGAGGAAACACAAATCTGAATATTCAAAACTCTTGTTTCATCTTGTTGATATATTAGAGTTGACGTTTTTACAGTATTATCACTCCATTAAATCAGAAAATACATTTTCACCATGTTTTTGGTCCGGATTTTCGGACTTTTCAGTTTGGTCCGAATCAAAATGACAGGTGTGAAATCTCCCCTGACCACGGGCCGGACCAAACAGACGAAATGTGGTCTGACGAAAAGAGGTCGTCACGGTCCAGATCAAACTGAACAAAGGTTCGGTTCGTTTCTCGTGTGAAAGCGTTTTCTGTATGGTTCGGACTTTCAGACCATTTACAGGAAGTTCCTGTTTATGTTTAAATATTATAATGTTATTTTTCAATTAAATCTAGGCTACATTGATTATGAAAAGTGAAAAGATGCGCAATATGTCAGAAGACAGAAGGTCAGAAATGATTTTGAAAGAAATTTTGTATGATTTTGCTTAGAAAGCCTTTCTTTAATGTGAATTTCGTTTTGTTTAAATTGTATCTTAATTTTAATCAACGTTTAATCAGATAATTGCCTGGATTTAATAAATAAGAAGCAAATAGTCTATAGCAGACAATAATTGCGGGAGCGATCACATGCTTTACAGATTAACTGGAGCGCGTCTCAAATAAACCCAAA
>NC_137109.1:3831703-3841703 GCF_949357685.1 Gobio gobio
TCATTTAAAGGCACAATATGTAAGATTTTTTGGATCCAAAAACTTTGTGTACATTAATTATCCCAAATGTTTCCAAGTTTGTTTAAATCCAGATAAATCAGAGATTTTAACCAGGGGCCCGTTCTTCGTACGTCGATAACTCAGTTAGCTGGATTTGATTGCTGATGATTTGGCATGATCTTGGATTGTTTGGTTCTTCGAGGCTCATCCTGGACTTGCTGTCATAGCAACAGCTCCGTGAGCTTAAACGTGGGGCACGTTCAACGCTCAAACCGGTGCGCAACGTTTTGCTACGGTTTCCGGTTGAACGTCATGTTTCCTGGAAACGGTGCGCACCGGTGTGCAACGGGTTTGAGATGTTTTTTCTCGTTTGGTGGGTGTGTCAAATATGTCAGTCCAATCAGCAGCAACATGTATATAAACCACGCGGTATTAAAGAGACAGCTCACACAATGGGCCCAAGTGAAGATGTTTACAAATGTGTCCGCTGCAGCTCGGTATACACAACAATTGATTGTCGTAAGACATGATTGAAGACATGATTGACATGAAGACATGATTGTCGTAAGAGTTTATATATATATATATCAACATGATGATGTATTTATTTATATATTTAGCTTCATTGCAAGGCAAGTTTATTTATATACCAAATTTCATATATGGTAATTGCTTGATATAAAGTGAGAAAGAAAATACAAGCTATTAAAAAGTAAGAACTAGAAATAAAATGATTTAAATTAGAATTGATTACCAGGAGATTAAAAAGTTAAATAAATGTGATTGGGGTGTTGTCATTTATTCTGGATGGCAAGGGCAGTGATTGCATGTATTTTGCAGTATTAAACACGTATTAATATCGATTTTATCAGGCTCCGAAAATTCCTCAAAAAGAACACAAAGAATGGCCTTCTCGGCTGCCATAGTTACAACTCTTGCGTCAACAGAACAGGGTGTTCAACGCAGCACCGTTACCGTTTAAAAAACCGTTTTGCAACGTTTTGTCGGGGCTGAACGCAGCCCTGCTCGAGCGGCTTATTTCATGTAAACAGGATTAGATTCATCTTGAGGTGATGCTTAAAATCTGTCCCAGCCACTGCTACTTTATTACAAGAGTTCATTACTGAACCAGGGGCAATAATAATCATTTTAAATAATAATATAAAAATGTTATATTGTATATGTATATGAGAATGTATAATACTATAGACACAGCCACTTGATTGAGCGATATATTTGTGATGGAATAATTACTTTATATAATTTTATTTTTATTGGTTTAAACACATGTTGTACAGTTACTCTGAGCCGTGCATTAAGTGATCACGGATATTATGGGATGGCTTGATGCAGCGCAAGAGAGGATAATTTGATCTTGACCCTTAAGAAACTTTAATACTGTCACGTTACAAATCTGCTTCAAATTGAATTAAAAATTAAATTACAACATTGAAATACAAATGTAACGGGTGTACAAATACTGTATAAAATCGTGAATATAAATAATTGGTAATCATGTAAAAAAAAAAAAAAAAAAAACATTTATCATTTATCTATTATAACTTTTATGTTGGTTTGGTGGTTTGGCTGTTTCCTTATAAAGGTTCAGAAATTCGTCTGTTTTTTTGTATAATTTGTCAAGTTTTTTTCCAGGTGGCTTTTTTAATTATATGATGTCATTAGTTGCTGTCTTGACGCCAGCCAATCGCTGCACTGCTGATCGTGGTTTCGAGTATCGATGCATCTGCCCTCTTCAGGAACACAAGAACGTGCAGTGATTTTAGATCATTTAATACAGATATTTAAATCCAAACCGCAAATTCGTTTGAAGAACTAAATTAGCCAGAGATCAGATCTGGGATCTGTCAAATCATCTCAGATGTATTTAACATCAGTTATTCTCTTCTGAAGGGCAGCATTAAATGATAAAATATGAGCTTTAAATAAAATAAGAAAAATTACACATCATCCTGTTCAAAAGTTTTCACCCACTGCTCTTAATGCATTGAGTATCATGGAAGCTGTTTTTTTTTCACTTGTCTCAAATGTATATCTCTCAATTCTGACTTTATATCTCTCAATTCTGACTTTATATCTCTCAATTCTGACTTTATATCTCTCAGTTCTGACTTTATCTCTCAATTCTGACTTCATCTCTCAATTCTGACTTTATCTCTCAATTCTGACTTTATATCTCTCAATTCTGACTTTATATCTCTCAATTCTGACTTTATATCTCTCAATTCTGACTTTATATCTCTCAATTCTGACTTTATATCTCTCAATTCTGACTTTATATCTCTCAGTTCTGACTTTATCTCTCAATTCTGACTTCATCTCTCAATTCTGACTTTATCTCTCAATTCTGACTTTATATCTCTCAATTCTGACTTTATATCTCACAATTCTGACTTTATATCTCTCAATTCTGACTTTATATCTCTCAGTTCTGACTTTATCTCTCAATTCTGACTTCATCTCTCAATTCTGACTTTATCTCTCAATTCTGACTTTATATCTCTCAATTCTGACTTTATATCTCTCAACTCTGACTTTATATCTCTCAACTCTGACTTTATATCTCTCAATTCTGACTTTATATCTCTCAACTCTGACTTTATATCTCTCAATTCTGACTTTATATCTCTCAATTCTGACTTATATCTCTCAACTCTGACTTTATATCTCTCAATTCTGACTTTATATCTCTCAACTCTGACTTTATATCTCTCAATTCTGACTTTATATCTCTCAACTCTGACTTTATATCTCTCAATTCTGACTTTATATCTCTCAACTCTGACTTTACATCTCACAATTCTGACTTTATATCTCTCAATTCTGACTTTATATCTCTCAACTCTGACTTTACATCTCTCAATTCTGACTTTATATCTCTCAACTCTGACTTTATATCTCTCAATTCTGACTTTATATCTCTCAACTCTGACTTTACATCTCACAATTCTGACTTTATATCTCTCAACTCTGACTTTATATCTCTCAATTCTGACTTTATATCTCTCAACTCTGACTTTATATCTCTCAATTCTGACTTTATATCTCTCAACTCTGACTTTACATCTCACAATTCTGACTTTATATCTCTCAATTCTGACTTTATATCTCTCAACTCTGACTTTACATCTCTCAATTCTGACTTTATATCTCTCAACTCTGACTTTATATCTCTCAATTCTGACTATATATCTCTCAACTCTGACTTTACATCACACAATTCTGACTTTATATCTCTCAACTCTGACTTTACATCTCACAATTCTGACTTTATATCACACAATTCTGACTTTACAGCACACAATTCTGACTTTACATCTCACAATTCTGACTTTATATCTCTCAATTCTGACTTTATATCTCTCAACTCTGACTTTACATCTCTCAATTCTGACTTTATATCTCTCAACTCTGACTTTATATCTCTCAATTCTGACTTTATATCTCTCAACTCTGACTTTACATCTCACAATTCTGACTTTATATCTCTCAATTCTGACTTTATATCTCTCAACTCTGACTTTATATCTCTCAATTCTGACTTTATATCTCTCAACTCTGACTTTATATCTCTCAATTCTGACTTTATATCTCTCAACTCTGACTTTACATCTCACAATTCTGACTTTATATCACACAATTCTGACTTTACAGCACACAATTCTGACTTTACATCACACAATTCTGACTTTATATCTCTCAACTCTGACTTTAAATCTCTCAACTCTGACTTTATATCTCTCAATTCTGACTTTATATCTCTCAATTCTGACTTTATATCTCTCAACTCTGACTTTATATTCTGACTTTATATCTCTCAATTCTGACTGTATATCTATATCTCTCAATTCTGACTTTATATCTCTCAACTCTGACTTTATATCTCTCAATTCTGACTTTATATCTCTCAACTCTGACTTTATATCTCACAATTCTGACTTTATATCTCTCAACTCTGACTTTATATCTCTCAATTCTGACTTTATATCTCTCAACTCTGACTTTATATCTTTCAATTCTGACTTTATATCTCTCAACTCTGACTTTACATCTCACAATTCTGACTTTATATCTCTCAATTCTGACTTTATATCTCTCAACTCTGACTTTACATCTCTCAATTCTGACTTTATATCTCTCAACTCTGACTTTATATCTCTCAATTCTGACTTTATATCTCTCAACTCTGACTTTACATCACACAATTCTGACTTTATATCTCTCAACTCTGACTTTACATCTCACAATTCTGACTTTATATCACACAATTCTGACTTTACAGCACACAATTCTGACTTTACATCTCACAATTCTGACTTTATATCTCTCAATTCTGACTTTATATCTCTCAACTCTGACTTTACATCTCTCAATTCTGACTTTATATCTCTCAACTCTGACTTTATATCTCTCAATTCTGACTTTATATCTCTCAACTCTGACTTTACATCTCACAATTCTGACTTTATATCTCTCAATTCTGACTTTATATCTCTCAACTCTGACTTTATATCTCTCAATTCTGACTTTATATCTCTCAACTCTGACTTTATATCTCTCAATTCTGACTTTATATCTCTCAACTCTGACTTTACATCTCACAATTCTGACTTTATATCACACAATTCTGACTTTACAGCACACAATTCTGACTTTACATCACACAATTCTGACTTTATATCTCTCAACTCTGACTTTAAATCTCTCAACTCTGACTTTATATCTCTCAATTCTGACTTTATATCTCTCAATTCTGACTTTATATCTCTCAACTCTGACTTTATATTCTGACTTTATATCTCTCAATTCTGACTGTATATCTATATCTCTCAATTCTGACTTTATATCTCTCAACTCTGACTTTATATCTCTCAATTCTGACTTTATATCTCTCAACTCTGACTTTATATCTCTCAACTCTGACTTTATATCTCTCAACTCTGACTTTATATCTCACAATTCTGACTTTATATCCCACAATTCTGACTTTATATCTCTCAACTCTGACTTTATATCACTCAATTCTGACTTTATATCTCTCAATTCTGACTTTACATCTCACAATTCTGACTTTATATCTCTCAACTCTGACTTTATATCTCTCAATTCTGACTTTATATCTCTCAATTCTGACTTTACATCTCACAATTCTGACTTTATATCCCACAATTCTGACTTTATATCTCTCAACTCTGACTTTATATCACTCAATTCTGACTTTATATCTCTCAGTTCTGACTTTATCTCTCAATTCTGACTTCATCTCTCAATTCTGACTTTATCTCTCAATTCTGACTTTATATCTCTCAATTCTGACTTTATCTCTCAATTCTGACTTTATATCTCTCAACTCTGACTTTATATCTCTCAATTCTGACTTTATATCTCTCAATTCTGACTTTATATCTCTCAACTCTGACTTTATATCTCTCAATTCTGACTTTATATCTCTCAATTCTGACTTTATATCTCTCAACTCTGACTTTATATCTCTCAACTCTGACTTTATATCTCTCAATTCTGACTTTATATCTCTCAACTCTGACTTTATATCTCTCAATTCTGACTTTATATCTCTCAATTCTGACTTTATATCTCTCAACTCTGACTTTATATCTCTCAATTCTGACTTTATATCTCTCAACTCTGACTTTATATCTCTCAATTCTGACTTTATATCTCTCAACTCTGACTTTATATCTCTCAATTCTGACTTTATATCTCTCAACTCTGACTTTACATCTCACAATTCTGACTTTATATCTCACAATTCTGACTTTATATCTCACAATTCTGACTTTATATCTCTCAATTCTGACTTTATATCACACAATTCTGACTTTACAGCACACAATTCTGACTTTACATCACACAATTCTGACTTTATATCTCTCAACTCTGACTTTAAATCTCTCAACTCTGACTTTATATCTCTCAATTCTGACTTTATATCTCTCAATTCTGACTTTATATCTCTCAACTCTGACTTTATATTCTGACTTTATATCTCTCAATTCTGACTGTATATCTATATCTCTCAATTCTGACTTTATATCTCTCAACTCTGACTTTATATCTCTCAATTCTGACTTTATATCTCTCAACTCTGACTTTATATCTCTCAATTCTGACTTTATATCTCTCAACTCTGACTTTATATCTCACAATTCTGACTTTATATCCCACAATTCTGACTTTATATCTCTCAACTCTGACTTTATATCACTCAATTCTGACTTTATATCTCTCAATTCTGACTTTATATCACTCAATTCTGACTTTATATCCCACAATTCTGACTTTATATCTCTCAATTCTGACTTTATATCTCTCAATTCTGACTTTACATCTCACAATTCTGACTTTATATCTCTCAACTCTGACTTTATATCTCTCAATTCTGACTTTATATCTCTCAATTCTGACTTTACATCTCACAATTCTGACTTTATATCCCACAATTCTGACTTTATATCTCTCAACTCTGACTTTATATCCCACAATTCTGACTTTATATCTCTCAACTCTGACTTTATATCCCACAATTCTGACTTTATATCCCACAATTCTGACTTTATATCTCTCAACTCTGACTTTATATCTCTCAATTCTGACTTTATATCTCTCAATTCTGACTTTACATCTCACAATTCTGACTTTATATCCCACAATTCTGACTTTATATCTCTCAACTCTGACTTTATATCCCACAATTCTGACTTTATATCTCTCAACTCTGACTTTATATCCCACAATTCTGACTTTATATCTCTCAACTCTGACTTTATATCCCACAATTCTGACTTTATATCCCACAATTCTGACTTTATATCTCACAATTCTGACTTTACATCTCACAATTCTGACTTTATATCTCTCAATTCTGACTTTATATCTCACAATTCTGACTTTATATCACACAATTCTGACTTTATATCTCACAATTCTGACTTTATATCTCTCAATTCTGACTTTATATCACTCAATTCTGACTTTATATCTCACAATTCTGACTTTATATCACACAATTCTGACTTTATATCTCACAATTCTGACTTTATATCTCTCAATTCTGACTTTATATCACTCAATTCTGACTTTATATCACTCAATTCTGACTTTATATCTCACAATTCTGACTTTATATCTCTCAATTCTGACTTTATATCACTCAATTCTGACTTTATATCTCACAATTCTGACTTTATATCTCTCAATTCTGACTTTATATCACACAATTCTGACTTTATATCTCTCAACTCTGACTTTATATCACTCAATTCTGACTTTATATCTCTCAATTCTGACTTTATATCTCTCAATTCTGACTTTACATCTCACAATTCTGACTTTATATCTCACAATTCTGACTTTATATCTCTCAATTCTGACTTTATATCTCACAATTCTGACTTTATATCCCACAATTCTGACTTTACATCTCACAATTCTGACTTTATATCTCACAATTCTGACTTTATATCTCTCAATTCTGACTTTATATCTCACAATTCTGACTTTATATCCCACAATTCTGACTTTATATCTCTCAATTCTGACTTTACATCTCACAATTCTGACTTTATATCTCTCAATTCTGACTTTACATCTCACAATTCTGACTTTATATCTCACAATTCTGACTTTATATCTCTCAATTCTGACTTTATATCTCACAATTCTGACTTTATATCCCACAATTCTGACTTTACATCTCACAATTCTGACTTTATATCTCACAATTCTGACTTTATATCTCTCAATTCTGACTTTATATCTCACAATTCTGACTTTATATCCCACAATTCTGACTTTATATCACTCAATTCTGACTTTATATCACTCAATTCTGACTTTATATCTCACAATTCTGACTTTATATCCCACAATTCTGACTTTATATCCCACAATTCTGACTTTATATCTCACAATTCTGACTTTATATCTCTCAATTCTGACTTTATATCTCTCAATTCTGACTTTATATCACTCAATTCTGACTTTATATCACTCAATTCTGACTTTATATCTCACAATTCTGACTTTATATCCCACAATTCTGACTTTATATCCCACAATTCTGACTTTATATCTCTCAATTCTGACTTTACATCTCACAATTCTGACTTTATATCTCTCAATTCTGACTTTATATCACTCAATTCTGACTTTATATCACTCAATTCTGACTTTATATCTCTCAATTCTGACTTTATATCACTCAATTCTGACTTTATATCACACAATTCTGACTTCATCTCTCAATTCTGACTTTATATCACTCAATTCTGACTTTATATCCCACAATTCTGACTTTATATCCCACAATTCTGACTTTATATCTCTCAATTCTGACTTTACATCTCACAATTCTGACTTTATATCTCTCAATTCTGACTTTATATCACTCAATTCTGACTTTATATCACACAATTCTGACTTCATCTCTCAATTCTGACTTTATATCACTCAATTCTGACTTTATATCTCACAATTCTGACTTTATATCCCACAATTCTGACTTTATATCCCACAATTCTGACTTTATATCTCACAATTCTGACTTTATATCTCTCAATTCTGACTTTATATCTCTCAATTCTGACTTTATATCACTCAATTCTGACTTTATATCACTCAATTCTGACTTTACATCTCACAATTCTGACTTTATATCTCACAATTCTGACTTTATATCACTCAATTCTGACTTTATATCACTCAATTCTGACTTTATATCTCACAATTCTGACTTTATATCCCACAATTCTGACTTTATATCTCACAATTCTGACTTTACATCTCACAATTCTGACTTTATATCTCTCAATTCTGACTTTATATCACTCAATTCTGACTTTATATCACTCAATTCTGACTTTATATCTCACAATTCTGACTTTATATCCCACAATTCTGACTTTATATCCCACAATTCTGACTTTATATCTCTCAATTCTGACTTTACATCTCACAATTCTGACTTTATATCTCTCAATTCTGACTTTATATCACTCAATTCTGACTTTATATCACTCAATTCTGACTTTATATCTCTCAATTCTGACTTTATATCACTCAATTCTGACTTTATATCACACAATTCTGACTTCATCTCTCAATTCTGACTTTATATCACTCAATTCTGACTTTATATCTCACAATTCTGACTTCATCTCTCAATTCTGACTTTATATCACTCAATTCTGACTTTATATCCCACAATTCTGACTTTATATCCCACAATTCTGACTTTATATCTCTCAATTCTGACTTTACATCTCACAATTCTGACTTTATATCTCTCAATTCTGACTTTATATCACTCAATTCTGACTTTATATCACACAATTCTGACTTCATCTCTCAATTCTGACTTTATATCACTCAATTCTGACTTTATATCTCACAATTCTGACTTTATATCCCACAATTCTGACTTTATATCCCACAATTCTGACTTTATATCTCACAATTCTGACTTTATATCTCTCAATTCTGACTTTATATCTCTCAATTCTGACTTTATATCACTCAATTCTGACTTTATATCACTCAATTCTGACTTTACATCTCACAATTCTGACTTTATATCTCACAATTCTGACTTTATATCACTCAATTCTGACTTTATATCACTCAATTCTGACTTTATATCTCACAATTCTGACTTTATATCCCACAATTCTGACTTTATATCACACAATTCTGACTTTACATCTCACAATTCTGACTTTATATCTCTCAATTCTGACTTTATATCACTCAATTCTGACTTTATATCTCAATTCTGACTTTATATCACTCAATTCTGACTTTATATCACACAAAATTCTGACTTTATATCTCACAATTCTGACTTTATATCACTCAATTCTGACTTTATATCTCTCAATTCTGACTTTATATCTCAATTCTGACTTTATATCACTCAATTCTGACTTTATATCACACAAAATTCTGACTTTATATCTCACAATTC
>NC_137109.1:3846703-3856703 GCF_949357685.1 Gobio gobio
CATCCATCCATCCTCTTTTCCATCCATCCATCCTCTTTTCTATCATCCATCCATCCATTTTTCCATCCATCCATCCATTTTTCTATCCATCCATCCTCTTTTCTGTTATCCATCCTCTTTTCCATCCATCCATCCATTTTTCTATCCATCATCCTCTTTTCTATCATCCATCCTTCCTCTTTTCCATCCATCCATCCTCTTTTCTATCATGCATCCATCCATTTTTCTATCCATCATCCTCTTTTCTATCATCCATCCATCCATCCATTTTTCCATCCATCCATCCTCTTTTCCTTCCATCCATCCATTTTTCCATCCATCCATCCTCTTTTCCATCCATCCATCCTCTTTTCCATCCATCCATCCTCTTTTCTATCACCCATCCATCCATTTTTCTATCCATCATCCTCTTTTCTATCATCCATCCATCCATCCATTTTTCCATCCATCCATCCTCTTTTCTATCACCCATCCATCCATTTTTCTATCCATCATCCTCTTTTCTATCATCCATCCATCCATCCATTTTTCCATCCATCCATCCTCTTTTCCTTCCATCCATCCATTTTTCCATCCATCCATGCTCTTTTCCATCCATCATCCATTTTTCTATCCATCATCCTCTTTTCTATCATCCATCCATCCTCTTTTCTACCATCCATCATCCTCTTTTCTATCATCCATCCATCCTCTTTTCTATCATCCATCCATCCATTTTTCCATCCATCCTCTTTTCCATCCATCCTCTTTTCCATCATCCATCCATCCTCTTTTCTATCATCCATCCATCCATCCTCTTTTCTATCATCCATCCATCCATCCATCCTCTTTTATATCATCATCCATCCATCCATCCATCCTCTTTTCTATCATCATCCATCCATCCTCTTTTCCATCCATCCATCCTCTTTTCCTTCCATCCATCCATTTTTCCATCCATCCATCCTCTTTTCCATCCATCATCCATTTTTCTATCCATCATCCTCTTTTCTATCATCCATCCATCCATCCTCTTTTCTACCATCCATCATCCTCTTTTCTATCATCCATCCATCCTCTTTTCTATCATCCATCCATCCATTTTTCCATCCATCCTCTTTTCCATCCATCCATCCTCTTTTCCATCCATCCTCTTTTCCATCCATCCATCCATCCTCTTTTCTATCATCCATCCATCCATCCTCTTTTCTATCATCCATCTATCCATCCTCTTTTCTATCATCATCCATCCATCCATCCATCCTCTTTTCTATCATCATCATCCATCCATCCTCTTTTCCATCCATCCATCCTCTTTTCCATCCATCCATCCTCTTTTCCATCCATCCATCTTCTTTTCGATCATCCATCCATCCTCTTTTCCATCCATCCATCCTCTTTTCTATCATCCATCCATCCATTTTTCCATCCATCCATCCATTTTTCTATCCATCCATCCTCTTTTCTGTCATCCATCCTCTTTTCCATCCATCCATCCATTTTTCTATCCATCATCCATCCATTTTTCTATCCATCATCCTCTTTTCTATCATCCATCCATCCATCCATCCATTTTTCCATCCATCCATCCTCTTTTCCTTCCATCCATCCATTTTTCCATCCATCCATCCTCTTTTCCATCCATCCATCCTCTTTTCCATCCATCCATCCTCTTTTCCATCCATCCATCCTCTTTTCTATCATCCATCCATCCATTTTTCTATCCATCATCCTCTTTTCTATCATCCATCTATCCATCCATTTTTCCATCCATCCATCCATTTTTCCATCCATCCATCCTCTTTTCCTTCCATCCATCCATTTTTCCATCCATCCATCCTCTTTTCCATCCATCATCCATTTTTCTATCCATCATCCTCTTTTCTATCATCCATCCATCCATCCATTTTTCCATCCATCCATCCTCTTTTCCTTCCATCCATCCATTTTTCCATCCATCCATCCTCTTTTCCATCCATCATCCATTTTTATATCCATCATCCTCTTTTCTATCATCCATCCATCCATCCTCTTTTCTACCATCCATCATCCTCTTTTCTATCATCCATCCATCCTCTTTTCTATCATCCATCCATCCATTTTTCCATCCATCCTCTTTTCTATCATCCATCCATCCATTTTTCCATCCATCCTCTTTTCCATCCATCCATCCTCTTTTCCATCCATCCTCTTTTCTATCATCCATCCATCCTCTTTTCTATCATCCATCCATCCATCCTCTTTTCTATCATCATCCCTCCATCCATCCGTCCTCTTTTCTATCATCATCCATCCATCCTCTTTTCCATCCATCCATCCTCTTTTCCATCCTCTTTTCCATCCATCCATCCTCTTTTCCATCCATCCATCCTCTTTTCTATCATCCATCCATCCATTTTTCCATCCATCCATCCATTTTTCTATCCATCCATCCTCTTTTCTGTCATCCATCCTCTTTTCCATCCATCCATCCATTTTTCTATCCATCATCCTCTTTTCTATCATCCATCCTTCCTCTTTTCCATCCATCCATCCATTTTTCTATCCATCATCCTCTTTTCTTTCATCCATCCATCCTCTTTTCTATCATCCATCCATCCATCCATATCCATCATCCTCTTTTCTTTCATCCATCCATCCTCTTTTCTATCATCCATCCATCCATCCATCCATTTTCCATCCATCATCCATTTTTCCATCCATTTTTCTATCCATCATCCTCTTTTCTATCATCCATCCATCCTCTTTTCTACCATCCATCCATCCTCTTTTCTACCATCCATCCATCCTCTTTTCTATCATCCATCCATCCTCTTTTCCATCCATCCATCCATCTATTTTCCACCATCCATCCATTTTTCCATCCATTTTTCTATCCATCATCCTCTTTTCTATCATCCATCCATCCATCCTCTTTTCCACCCATCCATCCTCTTTTCCATCCATCCATCCTCTATTCCATCCATCCATCCTCTTTTCTATCATCCATCCATCCTCTTTTCCATCCATCCATCCATCCATTTTCCACCTTCCATCCATTTTTCCATCCATCCATCCTCTTTTCCATCCATCCATCCATCCTCTTTTCTATCATCCATCCATCCTCTTTTCCATACATCCCATTTTTCCATCCATCCATCCATCCATTTTTCTATCCATCCATCCTCTTTTCTATCATCCATCCATCCTCTTTTCCATCCATCCTCTTTCCCATCCATCCTCTTTTCCATCCATTTTTCCATCCATCCATCCATTTTTCTATCCATCATCCTCTTTTCTATCATCCATCCATCCTCTTTTCTATCATCCATCCATCCATTTTTCCATCCATCCATCCATTTTTCTATCCATCATCCTCTTTTCTATCATCCATCCATCCTCTTTTCCATCATCCATCCATCCTCTTTTCCATCCATCCATCCTCTTTTCCATCCATCCATCCTCTTTTCAATCCATCCATCCATTTTTCTATCATTCATCCATCCTCTTTTCTATCATCCATCCATCCTCTTTTCTATCATCTATCCATCTTCTTTTCTATCATCAATCCATCCATCCTCTTTTCTATCATCCATCCATTTTTCTATCCATCCATCCATCCTCTTTTCTATCATCCATCCATCCTCTTTTCTATCATCTATCCATCCTCTTTTCTATCATCCATCCATCCATCCATCCTCTTTTCTATCATCCATCCATTTTTCTATCCATCCATCCATCCTCTTTTCTATCATCTATCCATCCATCCTCTTTTCTATCATCCATCCATCCTCTTTTCTATCATCCATCCATCCTCTTTTCTATCATCCATCCATCCTCTTTTCCATCATCCATCCATCCTCTTTTCCATCATCCATCCATCCTCTTTTCAATCCATCCATCCTCTTTTCAATCCATCCATCCATTTTTCTATCATTCATCCATCCTCTTTTCTATCATCCATCCATTTTTCTATCCATCCATCCATCCTCTTTTCTATCATCTATCCATCCTCTTTTCTATCATCCATCCATCCTCTTTTCTATCATCTATCCATCCTCTTTTCTATCATCCATCCATCCATCCATCCATCCTCTTATCTATCATCCATCCATTTTTCTATCCATCCATCCATCCTCTTTTCTATCATCTATCCATCCATCCTCTTTTCTATCATCCATCCATCCATCCTCTTTTTGATCATCCATCCATCCTTTTTTCGATCATCCATCCATCCATCCATCCATTTTTCCATCCATCCATCCATTTTTCCATCCATCCATCCATCCTCTTTTCTATCATCCATCCATCCTCTTTTCAATCCATCCATCCATTTTTCTATCATTCATCCATCCTCTTTTCTATCATGCATCCATCCTCTTTTCTATCATCTATCCATCCTCTTTTCTATCATCCATCCATCCATCCGTCCATCCTCTTTTCTATCATCCATCCATTTTTCTATCCATCCATCCATCCTCTTTTCTATCATCTATCCATCCATCCTCTTTTCTATCATCCATCCATCCTCTTTTCTATCATCTATCCATCCTCTTTTCTATCATCCATCCACCCATCCATCCTCTTTTCTATCATCCATCCATTTTTCTATCCATCCATCCATCCTCTTTTCTATCATCTATCCATCCATCCTCTTTTCTATCATCCATCCATCCATCCTCTTTTCGATCATCCATCCATCCTTTTTTCGATCATCCATCCATCCATCCATTTTTCCATCCATCCATCCTCTTTTCTATCATCCATCCATCCTCTTTTCAATCCATCCATCCATTTTTCTATCATTCATCCATCCTCTTTTCTATCATCCATCCATCCTCTTTTCTATCATCCATCCATCCATCCATCCATCCATCCTCTTTTCTATCATCCATCCATCCTCTTTTCGATCATCCATCCATCCATCCATTTTTCCATCCATCCATCCTCTTTTCTATCATCCATCCATCCATTTTTCTATCCATCCATCCATTTTTCTATCCATCCATCCTCTTTTCTATCATCCATCCATCCTCTTTTCTATCATCCATCCATCCATCCATCCATCCATCCTCTTTTCCATCCATCCATCCTCTTTTCCATCCATCCATCCATCCATTTTTCCATCCATCCATCCTCTTTTCTATCATCCATCCATCCATTTTTTTATCCATCCATCCATTTTTCTATCCATCCATCCGCTTTTCTATCATCCATCCATCCACTTTTCTATCATCCATCCATCCATTTTTCTATCCATCCATCCTCTTTTCTATCATCCATCCATCCATTTTTCCATCCATCCATTTTTCCATCCATCCATCCATTTTTCTATCCATCCATCCATTTTTCTATCCATCCATCCATCCTCTCTTCCATCCATCCATTTTTCTATCCATCATCCTCTTTTCTATCATCTATCCATCCTCTTTTCTATCATCCATCCATCCATCCATCCATCCATCCATCCTCTTTTCTATCATCCATCCATTTTTCTATCCATCCATCCATCCTCTTTTCTATCATCTATCCATCCATCCTCTTTTCTATCATCCATCCATCCTCTTTTCGATCATCCATCCATCCTTTTTTCGATCATCCATCCATTTTTCCATCCATCCATCCTCTTTTCCATCCATCCATCCATCCTCTTTTCTATCATCCATCCATCCATTTTTCTATCCATCCATCCATTTTTCTATCCATCATCCTCTTTTCTATCATCCATCCATCCTCTTTTCTATCATCCATCCATCCATCCTCTTTTCCATCCATCCATCCATTTTTCTATCCATCATCCTCTTTTCTATCATCCATCCATCCTCTTTTCCTTCCATCCATCCATCCATACTCTTTTCCATCCATCCATCCATCCATCCTCTTTTACATCCATCAATCCATTTTTCTATCCATCATCCTCTTTTCTATCATCCATCCATCCTCTTTTCTATCATCCATCCATCCATTTTTCCATCCATCATCCATTTTTCTATCCATCATCCTCTTTTCTATCATCCATCCATCCTCTTTTCCATCCATCCTCTTTTCCATACATCCATCCTCTTTCCATCCATCCATCCATTTTTCTATCCATCATCCTCTTTTCTATCATCCATCCATCCTCTTTTCCACCCATCCATCCTCTTTTCTACCATCCACCCATCCTCTTTTCTATCATCCATCCATCCTCTTTTCCATCCATCCATTTTTCCATCCATCCATCCTCTTTTCCATACATCCATCCATCTATTTTTCCACCCATCCATCCATTTTTCCATCCATCCATACATCCATCCATTTTTCTATCCATCAATCCTCTTTTCTATCATCCATCCATCCTCTTTTCCATACATCCTCTTTTCCATCCATTTTTCCATCCATCCATCCATTTTTCTATCCATCATCCTCTTTTCTATCATCCATCCATCCATCCTCTTTTCTATCATCCATCCATTCATTTTTCCATCCATCCATCCATTTTTCAATCATCCATCCATTTTTCCATCCATCATCCTCTTTTCTATCATCCATCCATCCTCTTTTCCATCCATCCATCCTCTTTTCCATCCATCCATCTATCCTCTTTTCAATCCATCCATCCTCTTTTCAATCCATCCATCCATTTTTCTATCATTCATCCATCCATTTTTCTATCATCCATCCATCCTCTTTTCTATCATCTATCCATCCTATTTTCTATCATCCATCCATCCATCCTCTTTTCTATCATCCATCCATTCATTTTTCCATCCATCCATCCATCCATCCATCCATTTTTCAATCCATCCATCCATTTTTCCATCCATCATCCTCTTTTCTATCATCCATCCATCCTCTTTTCAATCCATCCATCCTCTTTTCAATCCATCCATCCATTTTTCTATCATCTATCCATCCTCTTTTCTATCATCCATCCATCCATCCATCCTCTTTTCTATCATCCATCCATTTTTCTATCATCCATCCATCCTCTTTTCTATCATCCATCCATCCATCCTCTTTTCCATCCATCCATCCATCCTCTTTTCTATCATCCATCCATCCATTTTTCTATCCATCCATTTTTCTATCCATCCATCCTCTTTTCTATCATCCATCCATCCTCTTTTCTATCATCCATCCATCCATCCATCCATCCTCTTTTCCATCCATCCATCCTCTTTTCCATCCATCCATCCTCTTTTCCATCCATCCATCCATCCTCTTTTCCATCCATCCATCCTCTTTTCCATCCATCCATCCATCCATCCTCTTTTCCATCCATCCATCCATCCATTTTTCCATCCATCCATCCATCCATTTTTCCATCCATCCATCCTCTTTTCCATCCATCCATCCATTTTTCTATCCATCATCCTCTTTTCTATCATCCATCCATCCTCTTTTCTATCATCCATCCATCCATTTTTCTATCCATCATCCTCTCTTCTATCATCCATCCATCCTCTTTTCTATCATCCATCCATCCTCTTTTCTATCATCCATCCATCCTCTTTTCTATCATCCATCCATCCTCTTTTCTATCATCCATCCATCCTCTTTTCTATCATCCATCCATCCTCTTTTCTATCATCCATCCATCCTCTTTTCTATCATCCATCCATCCTCTTTTCTATCATCCATCCATCCTCTTTTCCATTGTTGGGGTAACAGCTTAGGACCCCGGACCAGTAGTGAAAAATGAAGACCAGGAGTCAGGAGTCAGATTAATTAAAGACAATTTTACTGAAGAATAGTTTGCAGTTTCATCAGCAGAAGCCAGCTCAAGAGGAGTTTGTAGGCCGCGCTCCCTCTAACAGTCTCCCCGCCTCCGTCTAACGTACATACAATTTTCTGAACAGTTATACTGTTTTCAAGGTCTAGACACGTCATTACTGCCATGTGGAATGATTCTGATTCGTTCTAACAACATGCAACGTAAGCAACTTTCCACACGTAGACAGATAGGAGCATATATCACTAAAAATGCGTAGACTTGATGTCGCCCAGGCCCAGATTAGTCCCCAGTGACCTCGGAGGTCATAGAAAAGACGCCTCCAAGTCTAGAATCGTCTGCCGAAAGGACCATCTCCAATACTGGATCTGCACAGAATCATGAGACACACACACAAAGTTTCCCAGAAAAACAGTTTCCATCAAGGTCGGGACATCTTAACTAACTATCAACAAAGCTTCTCCAAAACATGCTGATACTACATTTAGTACAGAAGTGACTTTATTCTATAAAGAAAGAAAAGTATCAGAGAGGTACATTTCTCCCCAAAAGAGTCCCCAAAGAATCCCATAGATGTTTCAGGGATGACCCCAGGGGGGTCACCTCAGGAAGACATATAGTTAACACATGCTGATCTCGTTTGACTCCCTGGAGTGTTATTACTACACCAAGGGCATCTGCCTGCCAGCACGTCTTGACACAGACATCAGAGCAGCACCTCAATGATAGGAATTCAAAAGCACAGAGCAAACACACTTCAATCATCAAAAACACTCATTGAATACAGAGAGAATTAAATATAAATAGGTTATATGTAAATTGATTTAGTAAAGGTAGGAAATGGTTATACATTGATTATCATTAATTCTTATTTTGATATTAGATCATAAAATCGTTCATGAAGGATATGGGTCTAGTGAAGAGGCAAGTGATGTTTGGCTTGACCCTTAACCCTTCACCATCCATCCATCCATTTTTCTATCAATCATCCTCTTTTCTACCATCCATCCATCCATCCTCTTTTCTATCATCCATCCATCCATTTTTCTATCAATCATCCTCTTTTCTACCATCCATCCATCCATCCTCTTTTCTATCATCCATCCATCCATTTTTCTATCCATCATCCTCTTTTCTATCATCCATCCATCCATTTTTCTATCAATCATCCTCTTTTCTACCATCCATCCATCCATCCTCTTTTCTATCATCCATCCATCCATTTTTCTATCCATCATCCTCTTTTCTATCATCCATCCATCCTCTTTTCTATCATCCATCCATCCTCTTTTCTATCATCCATCCATCCATTTTTCTATCAATCATCCTCTTTTCTACCATCCATCCATCCATCCTCTTTTCTATCATCCATCCATCCATTTTTCTATCCATCATCCTCTTTTCTATCATCCATCCATCCTCTTTTCTATCATCCATCCATCCTCTTTTCTATCATCCATCCATCCATTTTTCTATCATCCATCCATCCTCTTTTCCATCCATCCATCAATTTTTCTATTTCCATCCATCCTCTTTTCTATCCATCATCCTCTTTTTTATCATCCATCCATCCATCCTCTTTTCTATCCATCATCTTCTTTTTTATCATCCATCCTTCCATCCTCTTTTCTATCATCCATCCATCCTCTTTTTTATCATCCATCCTCTTTTCTATCCATCATCTTCTTTTTTATCATCCATCCTTCCATCCTCTTTTCTATCATCCATCCATCCTCTTTTTTATCATCCATCCTCTTTTCCATCCATCCATCCTCTTTTCCATCCATACATCCTCTTTTCCATCCATCCAACCTCTTTTCCACCCATCCATCCGCTTTTCCATCCATCCATCCTCTTTTCTATCATCCATCCATCCATCCTCTTTTCTATCATCCATCCATCCATTTTTCTATCCATCATCCTCTTTTCTATCATCCATCCATCAATTTTTCTATCATCCATCCATCCTCTTTTCTATCCATCATCCTCTTTTTTATCATCCATCCATCAATTTTTCTATCATCCATCCATCCTCTTTTCTATCCTTCATCCTCTTTTCTATCATCCATCCATCAATTTTTCTATCATCCATCCATTTATCATCCATCCTCTTTTCCATCCATCCATCCATTTATCATCCATCCTCTTTTCCATCCATCCATCCATCCTCTTTTCCATCCATCCATCCATTTATCATCCATCCTCTTTTCCATCCATCCATCCATCCATCCATTTATCATCCTTCCTCTTTTCTATCATCCATCCTCTTTTCTACTATCGCACTGGTTTATCTGGTCAGTGATGAGCTTGAGAGTGAATATGAGACGT